>NW_025892535.1:135919-139796 GCF_002878395.1 Capsicum annuum
TATGAGATTTTGAATGTTTTAGAAGTTGAATTTTATGAGTATGAGTATATTTTTATGAGTATTGCTGAAATTTTCAGATTTCCAAATGATTTATGCATGTTTCTGATTTAAAGTATGAATTTTTAGATGTTTGATCATGATATTGACATATGGGTCATTAATCCCTATTTTAGAATGTGATTTTGAGAATTGTTGTGCTACATGCCCCTTAAAATTAGACTATTTTAAAATAATTTAGAAAGATTCGACCCTTTGGTCACAATAGAGTTGAAATCCACTTTACGAAATGAGATTACAGACTTCATAATTGATTTCCTTATGAAATATGAGATTACTTTTAAAGTGGATTTTTCTTGAGATTTTGAGTATAATATTGGTAGTAGTATTTAGCACCGAGTTGGGTAAGTTACTACGGTTTCATACCCCAAAACTACGTGCCTCCATAGGTTGAGATACTTATTCCCACTATATGTGGATGACTGAGATAGTGATTACTGAGATAGCTTATTCTATTCTGATGGTAAGGGTAGAACAACGTAACCTTGCGAAGGCTAGTCGTGGGACTCTATGGATGCTCACATGGTGTACATGTCGGTTAGAAGAACCTCCCAAAAGATGTCCCCGCTCTTAAAATAGTTTTAGTTATTTAAAGTCTTGAGATAAAGTGTTTTCCCCATAGAATAAGCTTTAAGATTTCTAAAACCTAAGACAGAGTACTTTCAAAATTTTAGAAACTAAGTGTAAAAGCTCACAACTTATTCAGATATGATTTTACTTAAAATTTCATTTACAAAATTACAGTTACAGCTTTCAAAAATAAAGGTGAGCCTTTTCCACTTATCCTATAGGATTTTAGAATAAGAAAAGAATACAAATTTTAGAACTAAGTGTTATGACTTACGAGATTTATACTACATGCTTTACTATTCATGATTTATGTGCTCAGATTTTAGATTTACTCAGCTATGTGAGTCATTTACATCTAGCATGCATGATTTTGTAAACTGTGATGATATTGAGATATTATTTTACTTATGTATTCACCCCCATATACTTAGTACATCCTCAAAGTACTGATCTGCATATATGTCTATATGCTACATTGTCTCATAATGTAGGTACAAGTTCTAGTATGCACATTTAGACTCAGACAGTTGCAGATTCCAGCTAGTAAGATGATGAGTCCTCCTTCCTCGAGGACTTCAGTTAGATTTATTTATGTCCTTTACTTTTTTATTCCTATGTACGGATTAGTGATAGCTTGGGTCGCGTCCTAACTATCTATAGTCAGTATTAGTAGAGGCTTCATAGACAGTCATTAGAGTAAATGTGTGCAGTTTTAGTTTTTTTTTGTAAAAGTAGAGTTGTAATCATGTGAATTTAGTTTTGTATTAATTAGATTCAGAAAAGAGTTATCTCCCATAAATTTTGTAAAGATTTATTCATTTTATTTAGTTGCTTATGATTTATGCCAGTAGAAGGGTTTGCTTGGGGTCAGTTGTGACCCTAAGCATCGTGTGACATCTCGGGACCTATATTTGGGGCGTTACAAACTCGGTTCAAACAGAGTTCAAGTGTCCTAGGGTGTCTGTGAAGCCGTGTCTAGTAGAGTCTTGTGGAATGGTACAAAGACATTTGTACTTTTCTTTGAGAGGCTACAAGGCATTTAGGAAATGTCTCCCTTCTTTCAAGTCTCAAATCATTCTATAGATAGGTTCTCTAAGAAACTTATATAGATTCTCATCTTACTCTATTTAAGCCATCTCCGCCTTATTTTTAAGATATTTGAGACAGTCAAGTTTAAATCTTTACAGATAGTACTTTCTCAGATAGTCTCCACAGATAGTTATGAGATTGTTAGTGAGATAGTAAGTATCCCATCAGTGTTTTTGAGTTTTGGAGATTGAAGTGTTTTATTCATGTTTGTGAAAGTCATGCACTAAGCCAAAGTCAAAGGTACTTTCAGATTCCTCCTCAGAATTGATAATGTAAATTTTAACTTTCCTATCCTTGTATTCTTCTTGAGATAGCACGATCAGTAAGTTCCAGTTCCTCCCCTGATAATGCTCTCAGACTTGCTAGTAAGGAGTTTCAGAAGTCTCTCAGAACGGCTTGAGAGGGGCCTTCTAGTGTGTTATAAGCCCCCCAAGTTTAAAGTTATGCCCTCATTCTTATGAATCATTCCATTAAGATAGAATAAGATATGTATTCTTAGATTATTGAATATTATGTGTCAAGTTTCTATCTCTTGTAATCTTGTTATCATTGTGTTGTCGAAAATCAAAGTCTAGTGAAGCCATGAGAGGACTATTTTGATTCAATAGTAATTTGTTGTTCACCTTACTATTCTTGTATTGGTTGGAATTGAGGGTTTAGATGTGTATTGACAAGAAGGGTGGTAAGTGCAATTTATTGAATATATGTATACCCAAATCTTTTTTGCATATGATTGAGTTAGTAATAAAGTGATATGTCCTTGGGTGTTAGTTTAGTAGGAGGTAGAGAAAGAGTTATTAGTTGAGGTAAATTGTTGTTTGCTTGAAGTATTAAAAGAGTTGTTGACAGAGTTTGTTGTTCTAGGAAAATATTGGTTATTAATGAAAGAACATAGTGGATGAGCGTTGTTAATTTAGGGTTCCCTGAGATTGCAAGAAGAAGTTTAGTTAAAACTTATAGAGCTGTGAAAGAAGTTTAGGTGTATAGTAATGATGTGTGGACGGAGGATGTGTTAATGGATTGTGATTAAGATAGGCCATATGATTATGATCAATTATTGTTGTTATGAGGTTTGAGTGGGGTAGTGTTTCTTGATGTTTTGTTTTATAGTTTCCAAGTGAGAATTGTGTGTGAAGTGGGGTTGTAAATCATGTTGAGTGCTAGACATTAAGTTTGAATGATTGGTGGTCATGAAGGAGGATGTAACCATTTTTTGGTTAATGGTACTAGTTATAGGGAAGTGATCTAATAGGGTTGAATAGTAGATGCAAGTGTTTAAGTCCAGTTATTCATGAATAAGTATGATTTTGTAAGTATGATGTTGAGGTGTGCCCAAGGTGATATAGGGCTATGCTATTTTTTGAAATTTATTAAGTGTTGTGTGGTTAGTAGTACCGTTGAGTTGCTAAGAGGAAGGAAACTAGTTATATAGTATATGATTAAGTTAAGGAGTTTTGATTCATAATATTGAGCCTTGTTGGTATGATCTTGATTTTTATAGTTTAGAGAAAATATAATTTTGGGGATTGATAGTACGTGATGTTAGCAGAGTATGAAGGGGGTAGCGTGGTTTATTAAAAGATTATGATATTTATGTCAAGTGTTAAAAAAAATCTAAGTTGGTGAGTGTTTAAGTTGTTATATGATGACTTTTGGGGTCATAGAAGTTTAAGAGTCAAATCTTAGAAAAAAGTATTAGCTTTAGATGATATACGTGAAGGTATAGTCCTTCAGCGTAAGTTTGGTTTCCTGTGTATTAATTATATCCCAGACTCTAGAGCAAAGTGAGTGCAGTTTAGGTTAGAGTTAATATAGTGGTTCATAAGCTTAGAGTGATGGCTTAAAGCTAAGGGGGAGATGATAGAATAAGTAACTCAGTCAAGCTCTGAGATTCTAGTAGCTGTATCAGTAAGTTATAGAATAGCCGTGAGAAAGATTGATGCTTGACCCAATCTTATTTCAGTATATTTAGTTGTCCCAATACATACTCATGCCTTACGTGTTAGTTCCATGATCTTAATTCATGTTCATGCATATGATAGAGAATTATGTACTCTCTTAGTTCACAAAAGGAGGAGTTCTAGTTCTTTCAGCAGCTGGTATCACATTCCATAAGTTATGACCTCCAAATCTGGGTCATGCAGCTCATGACTCATGTACT
>NW_025892535.1:142796-161684 GCF_002878395.1 Capsicum annuum
CAAAAGTCATCATATAACAACTTAAACACTCACCAACTTAGATTTTTCTTAACACTTGACATGAATATCATAATCTTTTAATAAACCACGCTACCCCCTTCATACTCTGCTAACATCACGTACTATCAATCCCCAAAATTATATTTTCTCTAAACTATAGGAATCAAGATCATACCAACAAGGCTCAATACTATGAATCAAAACTCCTTAACTTAGCTATTAAGAACATCATATACTATATAACTAGTCTCCTTCCTCTTAGCAACTCAACGGTACTACTAACCACACAACACTTAATAAATTTCAAAAAATAGTGGAGCCCTATATCACCTTGGGCACACCTCAACATCATACTTACAAAATCATACTTATTCATGAATAGCTGGACTCAAACACTTGCATCCACTATTCAACCCTATTAGATCACTTCCCTATAACTAGTACCATTAACCAAGAAATGGTTACATCCTACTTCATGACCACCAATCGTTCAAACTTAATGTCTAGCACTCAACATGATTTACAACCCTACTTCACACACAATTCTCACTTGGAAACTATAAAACAAAACATCAAGAAACACTACCCCACTCAAACCTCATAACAACAATAATTGATCATAATAATATGGCCTATCTTAATCACAATCCATTAACACATACTCCATCCACACATCATTACTATACACCTAAACTTCTTTCACAGCTCTATAAGTTTTAAATAAACTTCTTCTTGCAATCTCAGGGAACCCTAAATTAATAATGCTCATCCACTAAGTTCTTTCATCAATAACCAATATTTTCCTAGAACAACAAACTCTGTCAACAACTCTTTTAATACTTCAAGAAAACAACAATTTACCTCAACTAATAACTCCTTCTCTACCTCCTACTAAACTAACACCCAAGGACACATCACTTTATTACTAACTCAATCATATGCAAAAAAAAATTGGGTATACATATATTCAATAAATTGCACTTACCACCCTTCTTGTCAATACACATCTAAACCCTCAGTTCCAACCAATACAAGAATAGAAAGGTGAACAACAAATTGCTATTGAATCAAAATAGGCCTCTCATGGCTTCACTAGACTTTGATTTTCGACAACACAATGATAACAAGATTACAAGAGATAGAAACTTGACACATAATATTCAATGATCTAAGAATACATATCTTATTCTATCTTAATGGAACGATTCATAAGAATGAGGGCATAACTTTAAACTTGAGGAGCTTATAACACACTAGAAGGCCCCTCTCAAGCTGCTTTGAGAGACTTCTGAAACTCCTTACTAGCAAGTCTGAGAGCATTATCAGGGGAGGAACTGGAACTTGCTGATCATGCTATCTCAAGAAGAATACAAGGATAGGAAAGTATAAATTTTCATTATCGATTCTGAGGAGAAATCTGAAAGCACCTTTGACTTTGGCTTAGTGCATGACTTTCATAAACATGAATAAAACACTTCAATCTCCAAAACTCAAAAGCACTGATGGGATACTTACTATCTCACTAACAATCTCATAACTATCTGTGGAGACTATCTGAGAAAGTACTATCTGTAATGATTTAAGCTTGACTATCTCTGATATCTTAAAAATAAGGCGGGGCCTAAATAGAGTAAGATGAGAATCTATATAAGTTTCTTAGAGAACCTATCTATAGAATAATCTAAGACTTGAAAGAAGGGAGACATTTCCTAAATGCCTTGTAGCCTCTCAAAGAAAAGTACAAACGTCTTTGTACCATTTCACAAGACTCTGCTAGACACGGCTTCACAGACACCCTAGGAAACTTGAACTCTGTGCTTTGAACCGAGTTTGCAATGCCCCAAATATAGGTCTCGAGATGTCACATGGTGCTTAGGGTCACAACTGACCCCAAGTAAACCCTTCTACTGGCATAAATCATAAGTAACTAAATAAAATGCATAAATCTTTACAAAATTTATGGGAAATAACTCTTATCTGAATCTAATCAATACAAAACTAAATTCACATGATTAAAACTCTACTTTTACAAAAAAAAAAACTAAAACTGAACACATTAACTCTAATGACTGTCTATGAAGCCTCTACTATTACTGACTATAGATAGTTAGGACGGGACCCAAGCTACCACTAATCCGTACATAGGAATAAGAAAGTAAAGGACATAAATAAATCTAACTGAAGTCCTCGAGGAAGGAGGACTCATCATCTTGCTAGCTGGAATCTGCAACTGTCTGAGTCTAAATGTGCATACTAGAACTTGTACCTATATTATGAGACAATGTAGCATATAGACATATATGCGGATCAGTACTTTAAGGATGTACTAAGTATATGGGGGTGAATACATAAGTAAAATAATATCTCAATATCATCACAGTTTACAAAATCATGCATGCTAGATGTAAATGACTCACATAGCTGAGTAAATCTAAAATCTGAGCACATAAATCATGAATAGTAAAGCATGTAGTATAAATCTCATAAGTCATAACACTTAGTTCTAAAATTTGTATTCTTTTCTTATTCTAAAATCCTATAGGCTAAGTGGAAAAGGCTCACCTTTATTTCTGAAAGCTGTAACTGTAATTTTGTAACTGAAATTTTAAGTAAAATCATATCTGAATAAGTTGTGAGCTTTTACACTTAGTTTCTAAAATTTGGAAAGTACTCTGTCTTAGGTTTTAGAAATCTTAAAGCTTATTCTATGGGGAAAACACTTTATCTCAAGACTTTAAATAACTAAAACTATTTTAAGAGTGGGGACATCTTTTGGGAGGTTCTTCTAACCGACATGTACACCATGTGAGCATCCATAGAGTCCCACGACTAGCCTTCGCAAGGTTAGGGTTGTTCTACCCTTACCATCATAATAGAATAAGCTATCTCAGTGATCACTATCTCAGTCATCCACATATGGTGGGAATAAGTATCTCAACCTATGGTGGCACGTAGTTTTGGGTTATGAAACCGTAGTAACTTACCCAACTCGGTGCTAAATACTACTCCCAATCTTATACTCAAAATCTCAAGAAAAATCTACTTTAAAAGTAATCTCATATTTTATAAGGAAATCAATTATGAAGTCTGTAATCTCATTTCGTAAAGTGGATTTCAACTCTATTGTGACCAAAGGGTCGAATCTTTCTACATTATTTTAAAATAGTCTAATTTTAAGGGGAATGTAGCATAACAATTCTCAAAATCAGATTCTAAAATAGGGATTAATGACCCATATGTAAATATCATGATCAAACATCTAAAAATTCATACTTTATATCATAAACATGCATAAATCATTTGGAAATCTGAAAATTTCAGCAATACTCGTGAAAACATACTCATACTCATAAAATTCAACTTGTAAAACATTCAAAACCTCATAATCTCATGAAAAAACACATAGAGTATAAATTCATACTTCAAATTCATAGGAAAACATGATAATCATGTATCTTTGTAAATTAGAACAAATTTTGGACACAAGAACGGAAGGAGTGTTCTTGTTCAAACCCTACATACCTTGAATTAGAAGCATTGGATGAACTCTAGCTTTTGGAACTCCATTTGTACTCTTGAACGAGGGTTCTTGAAGCCTTTGACTTGGGAACCTTTAATCTTGACTCAATTTAGAAAATCTATGGTGAACCCTTGAGATTCTTGGAAGAGGATTTGGATGCTTAGGGTTTTTGGTTGAGGGAAATCTTGAAAAAAATCTCATATGACGCTTGTAGTGACCTTAATTCTGATGTTTGTACAGTTTAAGAGGCTTGGAAAAAGTTCAAAATGCCCTTTTTATCTTCTGTACAAAGCTGGAAATATTAAACTAGAAACCCGACTATATGGGCCACCGCGATGTGCCACTATCATGGTGGCTTACTGGAAATTGACAAATGGGAATCTGGGAGTCACCGCGACGCAGAGCCATCACTTTGTCCCACTGGTTGGGACCTAGAACTTCAGCACAATGCATCACAATCATGCAGTTCTATTGGAATTTGGTAATTGTTAAATAGACATTCTCCGCGATGTGCTAAATACTAAAATGATAGTGTTATATGACTGGAACTTCAATTAGCCATAACATTTTTCCTGTTATCTGATTTGGTTGAATCTTATATCACTGGAAAGCTAATTCAATTTCTCACATGAAAAAAAAGTCAAAATTAGGAAAATTCTATATGATTTAAATATTACTCACTTTGTAATTCATTCCTCAAGCTTATAGAGATGAAATTAGACTTAAGGAAAATTCAGGGTATTATATGGCCAGAAGCGACAGTCAAGCCGATGGACCGTCGAGCTAGTGATGGACCGTCTCCCAAGCCATCATGATTAAGGCAGTGAACCCGACTTATGGTCAAGTCCGATGGCAAGGAATGATGGATCGTTGAGCTAACGATGGACCATCGCCCAAACCATCATAGACGAGGTAGAAAGTTTAGGTTCTGGCAAAGTGCGAAGGTCAGAATTGACGGACCATCGAGCTAGCGATGGACCATTGCCCGAAATATCACCATTTTTTATCAGTAATTTTAAACCATTTTAAAAGGGTATTTGGGTTTTTTTCCACTCGATTTGACCCCTAATTATACCCGAGCTCATAACTTCATTATTCATCTATAACACTAAATTAGGATTTCTCTCAAAGATCAATTCTCAAGAACAAGAAATCCTAGGTGTTTAATTCCAAGTCAATAATTCAAGCTTTCCTCCACTAATCTTCAAGAAATCATCCACCCAAGTATGTCAAGTGTTGATTCATGGGTTCCTTCCATCCACGAAGCTCAAAAAACCCTATTTGAAATATAAACTTTGGATTCCATGGTATGAATTGAATTATGTCCATGTTTATGTTGTTGCTAGATTTCCAAGTTGAAGTCTTTAATGACTATCATGAAAATATGTCAGTATGTGGTTGAAATTCTTGCATTGGAAGGGTAAAATATTGCCATAAAGTATTATTTTAATATTCATGCCTAAGCCTAAACATATGCATGCAAGGTGTTTGATAAAATGCCTAAGATAATAGGAATTATGCCTTATGACTCATTTGTAGCCAAAATTGATGAATCTATGTTTTTCCCTTATGTTTGAAATGACTCCTACGTTATTTTCATGCTTTGTAATGGGTTGACGTAATGCTCATGAGATTAGGCTTATAAAATTATGATATGTTTACGTGCATTCCTATTCATGTGTAAGCTTATAGCATGCGAATACATCATGAAAATCCCCAATGAATGTACTATGAATTGTTGACTATGGTCATGTGTCAAAAAGTTTCATGTCTTGTCAGTTTCATGCTATCAAGTCTTGGGGTAGTTGTACCTGATAATTTAGCTATGAGCCTAAAGCCAGTGTCATGTTTTCTAGATACTCTCAGTCAATCCATGATTCATAGAACTCAGACCATCATGTGACTCAGGAAAACTCAATAAACTCAGTAATCTCAGAAATCTTAGAAATTCAGTAATATCAGTAGTATTTCGTCAGTCAAAGGAACTTGATGAATGTAGTCTAGCTCAGTTAATTTAATCATGTTCAGTTTCTATTCATATGGGAGTAGGATTCTGCACCGAGTGAGCCCAAGGATGGGAACTCACCTGTTATTAAAGGGTGTGATTCTTAGAAGTAATCCTTGCGCTCTAGAACTATGTGCCAGTGTAGGTTGAGACATAAAACCTACAAGTTGAGGGTAGATAAGGTGTAAACCTATTATATGAGGGTCCTACTGTTCTCCTTAGAGTACCTGTTAGATGAGGGATTACTCACAACTTGTCCTTACTAGTGGCGTGGTTGACACCCTTCCAATAAGGGTTACAGATTGGACTCCAACTCAATTATATTATCTTTTTTGGGATATGTCGATTAGATGACTACTTCTCACGGTCTCAGTCTCAGTCTTTGGTATCAGTAATAAAACTTAGATAGTTCTACAGAATTCAGTATTGTTGGATATAGTCACAGAGCTCAGTAGGAGCTCAGCTAATTCCATCAAAACCTAGAATGTCAGACACAGTCACTCAGTATCAGTTATATCAGTTATCAGAAATCCATGTTTTCAGTATTCAGACTCAATAATTAGTGTTTTCACAATCTGAATTACAGTTATGTATTTATGCATATGTTCTCACGTTCATGTTACTCAGTCAATCATTATTGTTCATGTATATAAACCCTTCCATTCAGCCTACCTCACTTACATACTAGTACATTCAATCGTACTAATGCATTTGTGCTATTGTATTTTATACATAGGTTCAGAAGCACGAACTTTAGAGCATCAGTAGCATTCCAGTTTTAGCTGTCAAACTAACAGTGACTCCTCATCATTCGAGGATATTATTATTTAATTATTTCATTCTTTCAGTACTTAGTTTATATCAGTAGTTGGAGTTATTGGGGACATGTCCAATCAACTCCTTATTCAGTCGATTTTAGAGGCTTCCAGGCTATAGCATATTCAGACCATTATTTCAGTCATTTTTTATATTAATATACCGTATCTCCAGATGTTATATTCTATCAAAAAATTTCTAACCTTATGGTCTTTCAGCCTTTTATTCTGCATTTATACAATATGTTATGCAGTGCTCAGTTACAGATATCAGTCATGCGTTAGCTTGTGGTCTTTTGGGGTCATGAGCACCCTGTAGCATTTCGGGTACTAGATTTGGGGTGTTACAGCCATCTCCTTAATAAATATCATAGTTCTGCATTCCTTGACCACACTCTCTAACACCCCAGATATGAACTTGCTTATTCTAGACCTATTATCTGCTACTACATGGGGAACATACCTAGCTAACTGAGTAAACTGGAGGGAATACTCTTTCACACTTATGTAGCCTGCTTGAGATTGATGAACTCTAACACCTTGGATTTACTTAATGATAAGGAAAAGAATCTATCTAGAAAAGCAATAGCAAACTCTTTCCACTCTATGGGCCCTGCATCTGTGTCCATATCTACCTTCCACTACTTAAACCGCGTATGGGCTACGTCTTGTAGCTGGTAGGCAGCTAACTCAGCACTCTCACTAGAATTCACTACCATAATATCCGTGACTTTCTACACCTAATCGAGGAACTCCTATGGATCCTCTTCAGACTTAGATCCGAAAAATAATAAAGGGTTCATTCTGGTAAAGTCCTGAATCTAGGTCCCAGTAGTATTGTCCACTAGGTTGGTCTAAACAATGGCTGGCCGTTCATTCTAAGCTGCTAAAGAATGGGATAAAGTGGTGAACGCAACTCAAAATTCTGCATGGGAGACATACTCATCCAAGTGATCTACCTGAATGGGCTGAGGCGCTGGCTGATTTTCATTCCATCTTCCATAAGCTTTTTTGGGAGGCATTTTCTGTAAACAGAAAGAAGAAATGAATTAGACTGGGAGTTTAACTTAAGCTCATACTCGCTCACATGACATGATTACAGAAAGAAGGGAAACTCTTCCTAAAAATATCTCCTAGCTTCTTGCCCATAAGTATGGTGCGCTACACACCCATGCACAAGACTCTACTTGATATGGATTTTAGACTCCCTAGGACTCTGTTAAATATTAGGATCTGATACCAAGTTTGTAACACCTTGAGTCTCCAACCCGGACGCTACACGGTGCTTACGACCCCGAAGGATCATAAGTTAATCCATGACTAGTACCTGCTGTGAAAACTGAATAATAATATTAAAACTAAAAATGGAAGTTGGCTGTAAATGTCATAAGGTTCACACAATCTGAAATCAAATACTGAATAGTGATGGAAATACTAAAAACAATATCTGAAAAATGTAACACTGTCTGGACTAGTCTAGTCTGAAAAGCCTCTAACTGAACTGTCTGAATAGGGAGTTGATGGAACAAGCCCCAAACTAACTCCAACTATTAAAATACTGAATCTACTGTAATACTGAAATATAAAAATATCCTCGATAGATAAGGACTCACTACTAGATCTGCTACTACTGATTGAATTTGGCTAAGCGCGGTCAGGAATCTGAGCATTTGAACCTATGATATGAGACATCAGAGCACAGAAAAGAGTACGCGATTAGTACATAAAATGTACTGGTATGCTAGAGGAGGTAAGGCTAAATAAATGGATAACTAAATTTTTGTAAGAAGTGAGTATGCAATACTGTGCATGTACATATATATATAATGCATCTGAGATTCATACTAAAAATAAATACTGAGTTTTGATAACTGAGTAATTAATATCTGAGACTACTGATAACTGGTTGACTGTTACTAACAGTCCTGATTCTGTAGAAGTGAACTGAGTTCTATATTAAAGACTAAAATTAAAACTGTGGGAGTTAATAATCTAACTGACATGTCCGTCTCTAAACTAAATAGGGTCTAACCTGTAACCCCAGTTGGAAGGGTGTCAGTACCGTATCATGGGTATAGATACTAGATTTGTGGATCCACTTAAAAGTCATCCCGAAGGACTAAGGGTCACCCTTAATGGTAGGTTCCCTGACGAGAACGGTATTACCCTTAACTGGCAGGTAAGCACCTTATCAATCCTCAACTGGTAGGTTAATATCTCAACCTACACTGGCTACATGGTTCTGGAATGCAAGGACTGCTACTAAGGATCACACCCTCTACTGGCAGGTGATCTCTCATCCTTGGGTTTGCTCGGTGCTGAAGCCTACTCCTAATTGAATGACAATAATTATTAAACTGAACTGGAGTAAGTTTCACTGAGTTCTGTAACTGACTGAGCATTATTGTTCATGACCTTATTGAGACTATTGTGTAGCTAATATGGTCTAGGTAAACAGCTAGATTTTTTGGGTAATGAATACCCCCAGGAATGGATAGTATAAATAGTAAAACATAGCACAATTTTGAAAGCATAATAGCTAGTCACTTTGTCACAATTCATTCATTGAGGTATTTCATCAAACATTTACATGGCATGAAATTGTATATGAATGAAACACATGCGAACATATCATGGTTTCACTATTCAACTCACATAGGCATTCTAACAAACACTTGGGGAGCACGATTATTTCATATAATAATAATATAAACATATATAAGTATCAAGGTTACTACATTCAACTTGTAAATTCAAGGAGTGAACACATAAAAAATCACATAATTTATCACACATGCTATCTTAATTTCATGAAACTTGTAATTAATTGTGGATTGATACCCAAATAAATATCATAAACATGATTTCAATCTAATTCAAATATGTAGATCATGAAATTTAAATCTTGTATTTTTTTTAAAAGGAATTCTTGGGCTCCATGGGTGGTAAGAATCCATGGATGAACACCTAACATACCTGGGAAGATGAGTTCTTTAATTCTCTTGGTGAAATTCTTGAGGAAGCTCTTGGTTCTTGAAGGCCAGGATTTTGTTAACTGAGAGACTGCTCTTGATTTTGGGAAAAAATTCAAACAAATAGTGACTAATTAGGTTATTAGGGATTAAATCTCGTGTTTGGGGCTGATTAGGGTCATCGAAAAAAATCCAAATGCCCCTGAAAAGAATTAAATTATCGTCACTGAAAGTCTAGATTTCGGCCATCACCGCAACACGGTGGCATCGCGGTGAGCCACTAGATTTTGTCGTCTAGTGTAGTCAAAGGACGAGTGAAAAATTGCACATTGACGCAATGCGAAGGTATCGCAGAGTCTCACTGGAAAGTGACAATTGCAAAATAGCACTCCGGCGCGATGCGCCATTATCGCGTTGACACACTGGAAAAAGCCAATTGGGAACTAGGACTTCTCTGTGACACTCTGGAGTTACGAAGTTTCACTGGAAACTAACAATTTCCATTTGTCCTATCACCGTGACGTGGTTCTGTATAGTTTGGCACACTGTTTTACTAAATGGGTCATAACTTCTCATCCGGATATCGAATTTGGGCAAATCTAATATCGTTGAAAAGTTAACTGAATTTCCTACACAATGATGGGTCTTAAGCTATAAAATTCTATGTGTGTTAAAAATTGAGCTAGGGAAATACGGAGTATTACAATATATTACTGCTTTTTTTATAGATCAATATTTTGTCATTTAACTTGTATGAAATAGAAGAGATAACATATGAGGAACAAGCTGAGTTGGATAGATATTTGAAGGTTCTTTTTGAATAAATGCAGAACAAATGTTGGCTTATGGGGGAGCTTTTAATTCTCTGTTTTATTAGTTCTTTTAATTCCTTTGTGGGAAGTGAGGAGATTTAGCTAGGTAGGTTGCTTCATTGTTAGCAATTTTCGAGATAATTGTTTAGTGAATGATTTATTTTATTTTTTTCTTGCAATTTATGGATATTTTAGACTTCAAATTAAAGTTTGTCTTTCAGTAAATTGAAAATCTTATGAGAATATGTTAGACAATAATCAAATTGAAGTGATTTGGCAATCTTTGATGGTTTGAATGCATCACTTATACATATGATATATTTTCATGAATTTTTCTTTGACTAGACATGCTACGTTATTTTGACCGTGGCATAATCATACTAGCTCTTTTATGTGATTTCACATACCACATCATTTAACACGCGTCATAAATTTAGATATCTAGATAAGATCATAGTTTGAGCTTAGACAAAGTGAGCTTAACATTTATAATTCAAATTAATGGACTCGCTCATTAATAAAATTTATATTTATTGAATTTAAATAATTTATTCAATCATATTTATTCATGATTTATTTGAACTAGTATATCTTGAATTTGATATAGTCCTATGTTTTTTAAAGTTCAAATTCAAATAAAATTTTGTTATTCACAAATACCGCTACTTCAAGAATTGTTGTAAGAAAACATATAGTAATTTACATGTGAGGCTTGAAGTAGGGGGAAACTACAGAAATAGTCCCAAAATAAGGTGACTTTCAAATTTTAACCCCAAATAAAAAAAGTTCATAAAAATAGCCTTCAGCTATTAAGTGATATACTTTCACAAAAAATTGCCCCTGACCAATGGAGTAAATTATATAAATGATCCTCATGATGGATAATAAGTCCTTACTTATTCATCTTTCAACTTTTTTTTTTCTCTTTTTAATTTTACTTTGATTTTTATTTTTTATTTTTGTTTTTTCTCTACCCTTACTTTTTTCCTTTACTTCCTCTCAACTTCTTTTTTCTTTTTTATTTTACTTTGATTTTTATTTTATTTTCCTCTTTGTTTTTATTCATTTTAGTTCATCTCAACCCTTATATGTTTTTTTACTCCTCTCAACGCCTACTTTTATAAAAAATAAAAACTTTTTTTATTTTTTTTTAATTTTTTTTTTTTTCTTTCACTTTATTTTTATTTTATATTTTTCTAAAAAATTTATCAGCCTTTATTTTTTATTGTTTTCTCACAACTTCTACATTTTTTTTATTTTTATCTTTTTAATATTTTCTTTACTTTTTTCTTTTTCCATAATTTTTATTATTTTTGTTCTTTTCTTCAATTTCTTCCAATCAAGTCACATCTCATAAGCAAGAGTTGACACTATCACATTATAAAGGCAAGACTTATGACTTTCAAACAGCAAGCTACATTTCATGGGCAAGAGTTGGCACTACCACATTGTAGAGGCGTCACTTATGACTTTCAAATAACAAGTTATGTTTCATTGGCAAGAGTTGACACTACTACATTGTGTTTTGATTTATGTGATGTTCAATAACTCTTACCTTAGAGGCAAGACTTCGCTTAACAACTTTCAAACAACAAATTATAACCTAGGGACAAGGGTTGACTCTTCCACGTTATATTTTTATATATAAGATGTCCTACAACTATTTTCTTAGAGGAAAGCCTTAGATCAAGGACTTTTATAACGTCCCGAGACTACCCCCTAGACATCACACGGTGCTTAAGACCACAAGTGATTCCAAGTTAACCCTTATATTGGCATAACTCGCGTGCAACTGATTTAAAATACACAAATCCAAAAGAAATATGCAGAAGATAAATCTTTTCTAAATATGATCAATACCAAACAATATTAAAATGATTACAACCCTGCTTATACAAAATAAAACTGGAATTAAGTATATCAACTCTACTACCTGTCTATGAAGCCTCTACTGGTATTGACTATATGTAGTTGGGACATGTCCCCCAACTATCCATAATCAATATGACTAAATAAAGAAAAACAAAATACTACTCGATACTATGATTGACTCGAGCCCTCAAATCAAAAAGACTCATCACCTACTGGCTGGAACACTGCCTGATGGTGATGTCTCGGCTACAACCGGTGCCCACATTATGAGATAATGTAGCACATAGACGTATATGTGGATCAGTACTTTTGGAATGTACTGAGCATGTGGGGGTTAATGCATAAGTAATACAATAACTCAATCTCTGTACAAAACTTTCAAAAGATACATGCTAAGTGTAAATGACTCACCTTAGCTCAAATAAAACATGTACTCCCAAATAATAATGCATGAGTATATAAAGCATAGACAATCTTTGTGAGTAATAACACTTAGTTCTAAAAGATGGACTTTTACTATTTCTATTAGGGGTTTCTTCTAACCGACATAAACCATGTGAGCTGTCACGGAGTCCAATATCTTACCCACGATGGGAAGAGTTATTCTACCTTTGCCATCAAAATAGAACCTTATCTTGAGTGATCACAGACTTAGCCCACTATTGGCACTCTTAAACCTACGTGGTGCATATTTTGGGGAATGAGACATTTGGAATCATACCCAACTCAGTGCTACATACTACTCACATACTTATCGCTCAAACTTTAGGAAATACGCCTTAAAATAGCACAAGGGTTTATAATGAAAACCAATTATACTTCTCTTTCTTGAAATCATGAACAAGATAAATAATTGTGGATTTCTATCTTAGATTGGGATCAAAAGATCAATTTCTTGCACAAAACCTGAATACATGCTTATCAAAAAATGTTTAAACACTATCTTTCTTGAAATATCAAGACTTAAACTTGGAGCTTATAACCCATGCTGAAAATCATGTCAAATCACAAAAACTTCATGCTCAACATTAATATTCTTGAAATACTTTAACAATTCTAGTCAAGATAATGAAATTCAATTGTCAATATGTGAAATCAAGTCTAACGCATAAACTTGTGAAAGTAAATATATGCAATTCAACCTTTAAATCACTTATAACTTCTTAAACTTCAAATAATGGTAATTGGGCCTGAACTCTACATTGAAATTCATGTAAATTGAACTTTAAAACATGTTTAGCGCACAACGATGAAAGAATATCCTTGTTCATAACTCCACCTACCTTAATAGACTTGATTTAACAGAGAAATCTTGACCTTGAAAGACTTGGATATGATCTTGAAAGCTTTCTTGAACTTCTTGGACTAGGGAACTTAGATTCTTGGTTATTCTAGAAGAGGAGAATTGAATTCTTGGATTCTTAGGGGAGGAAAGCTTGAGTTTTTTGTTCTTGGGAAGAAACCATAATCTTATTGTTCTTAAGAGTGGGAGAAGAAATAAGATGTTATGTAATTGAATATGAGGGAAAATAACGCCATATGATGCTTTAAGTCGTGGGAACGGTAGGGTTTGAGTTAAGGAAATGACAAAAATACCCCTACAAAACTAAATACGAATTTCTAAAATTTTTAGTTGATGAGTTGAGTTGATAACTTATCAACTAGTTGATGGCTTATCAATTCAAGTCGTCACTTTTGTAGCTAAGACAGTTATGGGTGACGACTTGGTTGATAAGTCATCACTTAGTTGATGAATTATCACCTCAAGTTGTCACTTTGTAGATGAAGTTGATAACATTCTGGTTAAGGCTGACGACTTGGCTGATAAGTCGTCACATAACTGGCAGCTTATCACCTCAAGACGTCACCTTGTTGACAAACGGACATGCTAAAGTAAAATGACCATAACTTTCCACTCTGATATCGGATTAAGGTGAAACCAAGTGCATTGGAATGAAGACTCAAAGACCTTTCATTTGATATATAGTAGAACACCTGAATCGATATATTCTGGTAGGTATAGCCAATTATAGTTGACCTTTGTAGGATCGAATACAAAAACTCAATCAATAAAAGTGTTCTCAACTCGACTTTGCTCTCAGTGCTTCCTATGAAAATTTCTCACCTCATAAGAAATATTCTCAATAGGATAATGATCATGACACATTTATTCAAATGTAATTCGTGGTATCAGAGTTTATAGGCATAGGAACGACGGTTTAAATTCTAGTATAAAAATATGGAGTGTTACATTATCTCCCCCTTGGGAACATTCGTCCTCGAATAAGACCGATTAACTGAGCATACTGGGAGAAATGAGTTTATATACTGAAAATACATGACTAGAAACATAAATACATGACGGAGTCTGAAACATGATACATGACTGAATTGATTTTGTGAATACATGCAATGACATGAGAATGGTTATAAGGCTAAGAAAAAAATAAGAGAGTAAACTTATGAGTACCTATTACTTCAAGATGGATCTTATTTAGTGAAGAAAAGTTGAGAGATCTAGTACATGAAAACTTAAGGGTATTACAACATCTCTCCCTTAGGATAGATCGTCCCTCAAATGATACTGACTTGGCTAAAATACTATGGAAAGATTGAGATGTGGTTCATAACACTTACGAAACTAAGCTGAATTTGTAATTTGCATGAATGTGAACATCTTACCTCATGGAATTGCCTTAGTTGTAAAACTTTGGGTAGTAATACTAAATGGAAAGCTGGAAATATATAGGTGCTTATCTGCTTGATTGCTAAACTAGATTGCAGGCTATATGGACTGGATCATACTGACTACTCATACTCAAATGGAGTAGTTCTTCAATACTCTTCTAAGAAATTCTAATAATATTAGGGAGCAAAGAATTTTGGGCATGATCTGAACAAAACATCTGAACAAGGAATAAAAACATTGATACAACTCTAAAGCATGAAACATAGACATATAAATCATAAGCTAGGATAGAATTACTAGTCCTTAGGCAATACAACTTCTTACTTTCAAGCTAAGAAACACTTCTCAAATACTCCCTCAACTATACTATTCCCCTAAAATACCATACTCATTTGATTCAACTTATAATTCTTACATAGGCATTGATAAATCCACCTACTAAAGTCTAAACTAAACTAAATTCTCTCGCTATGATCAAGCCTAACTCAAAATCAAAAGGTACAACATGCCACACCATAATTTTATTCTAAACCAAATGATTCAATCTTTTATGTCACTTTTAGGCCTTACACCCTAAGAATAACATCCCTTACCACTTCAATGACCAACTCAAAACTCTTACTATGGATTCACTAGCGCATATTGCATTCATCCACTTATATCCAAACATGACATTCAAGTCTATCTTTATAACAATATATGAACATCAAGGCAAACACCCATAAGGCATACTTCTTATATTCTCTAAACCTCAATCGATAACAACTTCCTTGCACTATTCTTAAGAAAACATACCTAGGATTCTCAACTAACTATGACATATACCAAAGATTTACCCCAGTAATCCTTCACCCTTTAGCCTTAGCATAAATAATCTTTCTTAATGAGGGTTATCAACTCCCTCTAATCTAAACCATTGTTTATCCATTATCATCACCACTATCTTAACATAAGAATAGGTCACTGAAGGTCTAACGCATAAGGACTTGTAGCACGAAAGCATACTATACATAACTTTAACACTTAACTAATGCCTAAGGAATAGAATGTCAAAGGCATGATGTAACGTATCGAAATCTTATCCCAGAACATCGCACGGTACTTAAGGATATAAGTAGCCCAAGCTAACCCTTTTGAACCTACTACTACATATAAAACTTACTTTGAGATGAATAAAGCAAAACAATGGTACCGTCATATCAAAATCATAATGGAATATGAAGAAATACTTGTCTGAACAGTCAAAATACTAAAAGTCTAAATGTACTGATAATCTAGTCTGACAAGCCTCTACTAATGAAGAACTTGAGAGTCATTGGGACAGACCCCCAACTGACTCGACTAAACTAAAAACAATAACAACTTAAAATCTGAGCAATAGGTCCTCGAACCATTAGGACTCACCAGCTGCGGAATGTAGACAAAGGTACTCAGGAATCACTGTTACTGCTGAGACTGAGCACCTGAACCTACATTATGAGATAATTTAGCACACAAACGTATATGTGAATCAGTACTTTGAGAATGTACTGAGTATATGGGGGTGTATGCATTTAAGTAAACAATGTTATCATTCTTTATAAAAACATGCATGCTGATATGAATAACTCACATAGCTTGAGTAAAACTAAAATCTGAATCTCTTAAATCATGTATAATGAAGCATATAGTACAAATCTAGTAAGCCATTACACTTAGTTCTAACATCTGTATTCTCCATCTTATTCTCAAAACTTGTAAACAAGAGAAATCTAAAAAAAATAATAGCTTTCAAAACTTATACTTTTATTTTATGGAGAATAATGGACTTCTTTAAAACTAAGAGATTTTAGGACTTTGGGAACCTCAAAATCAAACTTTCAATATATAAACTTTTATCTTAATTAGAGTAGGGGACTGCTTTGGCAGTTTTTTTCTAACTGACATAAACCATGTGAGCCACATGGAGTCCAACGTCTTGCCCACGTTGGGGAGAGCTGCTCTACCCTTGCTATCAGAATAGAACCTTAAATTTAGTAATCATTTATCTTAACCCACTTGGGATAACTCAGAAATCTATGAGGGTACGTAGTTCTGGGGCATGAGACCTTTGAATCATACCCAACTCGGCTGTAAATACTACTCCCATACTTAAGCTCAGAACTTTTAGGAAATCCACTTTAAAATAATTCAAGGGTCTATAATAAAGACCAAATATACTTCTCTTGACTTTAATTCATAAGTAATGTGGACTTCTATCTTAGCTCAGACCCAAAAGGATCAAATCTTTATTTGAAATCTGAAAATAACCTAACCAAGGGGTGTTTATAGCACAAACAATCTTAAACAACAATCTTTAAATGGGGTCTATTGACCCAATCATCAGTCTCATATCAAAACATCTTAAAATTCATACTTGGTAATACAATTACTCATAAATCATCTTAAAATCTATAAATTTCATTAATAGACAGAGAAATATAAACAAAATCATGAAATTCAACTCTTAAACCATGGGAACTCTCAAAATCTTGCAAACAATAGTAAAGGTTTATAAACCCTAACTTCAATTTCATGGACAATCTCCTAAATTGTAGAAATTTTGTATTTAAAATAAGCCTTTGGGCACAAGGGTGAAATAGTTACTCTTGTTCAAACCCTACATACCTTAGATTTTGACTTATAGATGAACAAGCTTACTTGAGACTTTTTTCATACTCTTGAGTGAGGGTTCTTGAAGATTTCGACTTGGGGACCTTGATTCTTAAATCAATTTACAAGAACTATGGTGGAATCTTTGAAAAGGAATTGGGTCTTGCTCTTGAGGGAGAAACCCTTGTGGGAGGTATAAAGCAACCTTACTTCCCTAAAACTACGTGCCCCCGTAAGAGTGAGCCTGAGGCTGATTTAATAGTGATCACTAGTTTGTGTGGATTTCATATCATAGTCCTACTCCGATGGCAAGGATAGGACGGCTTTCCCCAA
The DNA here is from genome assembly GCF_002878395.1 of Capsicum annuum. Taxonomy (NCBI): domain Eukaryota; kingdom Viridiplantae; phylum Streptophyta; class Magnoliopsida; order Solanales; family Solanaceae; genus Capsicum; species Capsicum annuum. Next base: position 160,446 of record NW_025892535.1, read on the forward strand.
CGTAGGTTGTACGTTGGACTCCATGTAGCTCACATGGTTTATGTCAGTTATAGGATCTCCCAGTGTGTGTGTGTTTCCTTGTGTCTATGGTGAATGGTGAAGTGATTTGAAAGTGTAATTGTTAAAGTTATTCTTTCAAAAAATTTAAATGATATTTACATTATGAGAATTGATATTCTTGATGAACTAAAAGTGATTGAAAAATTATATGATGACTCACATGTGTTGTTGTACTTATTTCATCCTCTCATGATTATAATGATTTTCTTCGGGCTATGTGAGTCTTTCATATATCCTGCATATTTCTTATAAATATTTATGATGATGATATTTATACAATTGCATACACCCCCATATACTCGATTCCTTTCCATGGTACTGACCCACATCTTCGGATGTGGGCTGCATTTTCTCGGAATATAGGTTCAGGTGCTCAGTTCTAGGTTCGACAGTGATTCTTCGGGCATGCTGTTCTACATCCTCTATCATGGTGAGTCCTCATGTTCCAAGGACGTGATGTCTGATGTTGGTTTCACGAAATTGTTTACATTTGATGACTGAGTATGAGTCAGTTGGGGCATGTCTCAATGGCTCGCTGGTTTTATTGATTTTCTTAGAGGCTTGTCAGACTAGTATAGATGTTGGGAGTTGACTAATAAGTCGTATTTTGTTATCTTTCTGAAATTCTTTTATTCTTGGATGATGATTACTCTATTGATATTTGAGGGTTATTTATAGAAACCCCGTTGATTCGTGTTGAACTGAATGAAAATGGCTTAAAGGGTTAGCTTGGGGCTACTCGTAGCCTCAAGCACTGTGTGTCACTTTGGAACCCATTTTCGGGGCATTACAGAGTATATGGGGGTGTATGCATTTAAGTAAACAATGTTATCATTCTTTATGAAACATGCATGCTGATATAAATGACTCACATAGCTTGAGTAAAACTGAAATCTGAATCTCATAAATCATGTATAATGAAGCATATAGTACAAATCCAGTGAGTCATTACACTTAGTTCTAAAATATGTATTCTCCATCTTATTCTCAAAACTTGTAAAAAAGAGAAATCTAAAAAAAACAATAGCTTTTAAAACTTATACTTTTATCTTATGGAGAATAAGGGACTTCTTTAAAACTTAGAGATTTTAGGACTTTGGGAACCTCAAAATCAAACTTTCAACATATAAATTTTTATCTTAATTAGAGTAGGGGTCTTCTTTGGGAGTTTCTTCTAAC
>NW_025892536.1:0-6515 GCF_002878395.1 Capsicum annuum
TTTTACTATCTTCAGTTAAATTTAAAAATCATAATTTTGTTGTTCCTATTAGTGTTCTTTCTATATATTCTGGTGTATCTATTGCATTTATACCATTGTCTAATAAGTTTTTTGTTATATATCCTATCCATAATTGTATCATTTTATCTACATCTATTACACAGTCTAAGTCTAAGAAATTATAATTTTTATTGATTATTTGTTTTGGTGTCCATTTGTTATATTCATCCTTTAGGTTTTATTTCTTAAACTTATCGTTATAATAATATGTAGGTTTTCTTATTTCTGATGTACTAGGTATTGTTTTTTCATCGTCCTTTTTATCAAGAGTGTTTATTTTTGCATTTGTATTTTCTAAGTTTTCTTTATTATTTACTTCTTATTTTTCATTTATTTCTGGTTTTTCTATTTGTTAAGATTTCTATATATGTTTATTTGTTAAGATTTCTGTATATGTTTCACTATCTTCCGAATCATAATTATCTTTTTCTTCAGCATCTATTGTATTTATTTCTATTTGATTAGTTTCTAATTTTTTATTTTCTAATTTTTCTTTAAATTGATTTATCTCAATTAATAATTTTTGTTCTTTATCTTTTTCTTCTTTTTCTTTCTGTCTTTTTTCATACAGATTTTTTTAGCATTTGTAGTCCTTTTTCTAATTCAGCAATCCAATTATTTTTTATTTCTTCTATTTTCTGTATTTCATCTGTAGTTTGTTGTTTTATTTTTTCTATTTCTTTTTTTCTGTCTATTTCTTCATTTTCTTTTGTTATTCTTACCATAACTGTTAATTTATCTTCTAATTTTAATTCTTCTTTTTTTAACATTAGATATAAATGTTTACCTATTTTCTTTTATCTTCTTCCTAAATTAGAAAATACTATTCTTATTTTTAATCCTTCGTGATTTTTATATGTTTTTTCATCTATTATAAATTTTTCTTTATTTATTTTATCTACTTGATAGTGTATAAATCATGTTGATATATGTATTTTTGATTATCTATTTGTGATTCTAAATATGATATTTCTTTCTTTTGTGCTTTTATTGATTTTTAACATACTCCAACAATTATGTTATATTGTAGTCTTTCTTTTCTTATTTTTAATTCTCTTTGTTTCTCAGATAATATTTATTTTAGTTTTTTATATTTTTGAGATTGGTCTATATTATTCATTGGTATTTATAATATTGGTGAATTTCTAAATTTAGTTCTATCATAATATGCATTCCTTAAATAAATACATACCACTTCTCGTTTACTATTACTTTTTTGTAATAGGAATTAGAAAAGCGACCAACTACTAGAGCAATTCAAGAAAAATTTATTTCAGACGAGTTATTAACCAGATACTGTAAATTAATAGGACATAAATATCCAAACCATCTATGTTCGAAATGTAATGGAGAAAATAATTTGATTCCAGAAGTTTAGCTAGAATGAAAGAAGACTTCGTGATTTTCATATGTTTTTTCATCTATTATAAATTCTTCTTTGTTCATTTTTTCTACTTGATAGTGTATAAATCATGTTGATATATGTATTCTAGATTATCTATTTGTGATTCTAAATATGGTACTTCTTCCTTTTGTGCTTTTATTGATTTTTGACATACTCCAATAATTATGTTATATTGTAGTCTTTCTTTTCTTATTTTTAATTCTCTTCGTTTCTCAGATAATATTTGTTTTAGTTATTTATATTTTTTGGATTGGTCTATATTATTCATTGGTATTTATAATATTGGTGAATTTCTAAATTTAGTTCTATCATAATATGCATTTCTTAAATAAATACATATCACTTCTGCCCATAACCTGTCCTAAACAATATATTTAGGTCCGTTGGCCTAAAATCTGCTCCACCTGTATTAAATTTACAACTTTGATTTCGAGGCCCAAAAGTCCAATATGTAGATTAGGACAAGTGCTGGTGGGCTAAAAGCCCAACTAGATTAGGACATGGTTTATGGATTGGGAAAAGGATATGGCATATGACCATTTTAAAATAAAATGGTCCATAATTGAAAAGGTGAACATGCTGTAGTCAGTCAGCTAAAATAATCCCCTTTTTTAGCTATTTGGCTCAATTAGGCACATGCAATCTCTATACTCAATTGATACACTTTTATACTATATTAATATACTTTTTAGAAAAAAGAAAGGAAATTCTATGCAAGCACATGTAGTTCCTATACCCAATTGATACTCTTTTATACCACATTAATATACTTTTATATTACATTGATATACTTGCAGTGTTTATATACTCAATTGATACTCTCTTATACTAGATTGATACATTTTTAAAATGCATGTAGAAACTATATAGAGTCGTATAAAATATGTATCTAAATAATAATTGTAGTTAAAAATTGTATCGAATGTTTATATCTATTTTCTTTTGATGTTTGACTTGTTTTATCTATAGCTCCTCTTTTGGACTTGCAATAATGTTGGGGGTTGGTTTTTGGATTTGGGGAATTGTAGTTGAGCTGTTGAAGAAAGTTAGAGTTAGGTTTTCTATTTTGAGTTTGAGTTGCGTTATTTGCTCCTCAAAATCCTATGTATTTGTTTTGGTCAAATAAAGTTTCTTATAGTAAAGCTTTCACAGGGCTTTTTTGATAGTCAATGTCATCATTCCATAGATATACATGATGCATGTTTCAACTTTAACAATTGTGGTTATGCTAATTTCAAAAAAGGAATAGATTTAAAAAGAAATATGGCAAAAGAAAGAGTATAAAAATAATGAAAAAACACAAACGAATAGTGATTTTTTTTTATAATAGAATGAAATATCAAATTTAAAAAAAAAAAAGCAAAATTTTAAAAAAAAAAATAGCATTTTAAAAAAAAAAAGTGAAAACGAGAAGTAACTAGCATGCAAAATCCACACTTTTGCTTTGCAAAACGAAAAGTTGAATTACATATAGTTTGGTATATGCAATAAAAAGATTGACATGTGTGTGGAACATTTTATTTTTTTAAAAAAAAATAGGGTCAAAGATAATAACATATTTATGTTTGGTATATCATAAGAAGTGGAGCTGTACGCTTTTTGCTTTCCTTTTATCCATTGGCACCATGATCGGTATTTTTTGGGTTTTTAAATTTAGGTGTTAGTTTTGTAGAATTATTTTAGTTTTAGGTGTTATTTTTGTCCTTTCCCCAAAAAACAAGTCAAATTAAATAACCCACCGTTTCTTTTTTTTTTTTTTAGTAGAACTGTGTTCCCAAGTCGCATTAGCTGAACAAAAAGTCTTGATCAAATCTTCAAAAATTCAAGATTTTGCAAATTCCATTTTGGTGTTCTTTATCCGCTATGTGATTTATAGGCTGTTAAACAAGAGGAGGTTTATCCAGTGTTCACCATAGAGTGCTCATTCGAAGGGCAGAGGTTGTGATAGAGATTGTAACGATTGCAGGTTATCCTAGAATTCCAAAATAAAAAATTATGGGTTTCTTTTAATTGTTATTAAATTTAGTTGTAAAATACATGTTCGTATGTAGAAAGAAAAGAAAAACAGGTTTTTTGTTTTCACACAAGCCCACTGTCCAACAAATGCAACATTTTTCAAATTTTCTCTTTACTCATATAAAATAATTTTTGAATTATTGTTTATTAAATATTTGATTTTTTTAAATTAATGTATATTTAAAAGTAATTGATAGTGGTAAATACATAATTTTGTTATTTAATCTATGTATAACTAATACCCACATAACTTATTCTACCTTCTGCCCCACTTACAGAAAATAACCTATGTTTCAGAAGAATGGGAGTGCTGTGGGAGTGTTGATGTCGTCCAAATTATACCTTCAAGAAATATAATGCGGTTACTGTCAAATATATAACCCAACAAAGTTTAGGGTCGAACCCACAGGGAATAGGCCAAATACCTCCCATGACTTTGATGAAGTAGTCGGAACAATGCAAAAAAGTAAATGGGAGGATTTTGTGAGAACAGTATCAATAGTAACAAATCTTGGTCGCTTTGGTTGAAATCAATATGGGATGAATACTAGGACTGTGTTCCCCCTGACTTCCTAACTCAATAGACTTATGGTGCTCCACCGAACTATCCCAAAACCTTGCATTCAGAATCTGATAAGATATATATCACTAACCGTCTTGTGAACGCCTTTAGTGAATTTCACTCTTTACCTTTTTAGTCATTGTGTCGCCTTACTAACCCTTATCCTAGATCTCAGATTAACTATTATCTTTTGAGTGTTAAGTTAATTAGATGAGGGTTGGTAGCCTCAAATTACTGTTGTGATCTTCTTTTCCTAATCACTACCTCTCTTTTGAAGTAAGTATCAAATACATGCGAGTTTTTAACTTCTGCGGTCATTAAGAAAGCAATAAAACCGAAGAATATCACAATATATGTAAGAGTATTAATCAAGAAAGACTTCGCACTTCCTTTACTTTATTATTCCATTAGGGTTCCCACAACCCTAGTTAGGTGGTTTAGCCGCTCATCGTTATAGGAACATACATTGAACTCAAGAAAGAAAGCATATAATAATCTTATAATAATTTAAGAACAAAACCCAGAATTTCAAATTAATAATCAACTGTAAAACCAAGAACAAAAGATTCTAAGATCAAAGTTGAATCTTAGAATCATTATATTGTTGTGAATGTAAAGAGTGTGTAAGCTAATACAAAAACATCAAAAGGGTATTTATAGTTTCATAAAATCACCGAAAAAAACTAACCAAAACAAAATAGGAAAATAAGCTCAGCAGTGGCTTTACCTTAGGCAATGAGTCGTCTAGACTAACGATGACTTCTTGTCAACTCTATTTCCTGACTTCTATGCTCTTTTGTGATGACTCGTCACATCTCCCTACGAGTCATTGGCTGTACTCATTGTCTCTCCAGCAAAATTTCATCTTTTAGATCTGTTTTTCATAACTCTCAAAATGGTTATGTAATACGCCATATTCAAGTACGTGTATTGGTCTTATTTGTATGGAATTAATTTTTTTTATTTTATTTATACCGAAATTTGCCCGTCGATGGTTCCATGCGAAAGTTATTGAATAAGCTTTCCAATGATGTAAAGATTTCCAAAAACGGATAGGTTTTGGATATAATCGAGCACGTTCGAAACTATAAAACGATGGCCGGGATATTTGGGAATAGTATTTTCCTGCACACAAACTACTGAAGCCAGCCGAATTTTTGGGTCAACTTCGAATGATCATAACTCCCTTAATATAATGAATTGGGAGAGCTGCGACCTATGAAAAGAAAGATCTTTGAGTCTTTTTTCCAATGCAATTGGTTTCATCCAAATCCAACGTTTGAGTAAGGAGTTATACTCGTTTTACTTCAGCCTATCAAAACAGATTTTTAGGGTCAACTTCAAACGACCATAACTCCTTGTACAGGACGAACTGGGTGGCCTACTTTATATGAAATGAAATCCCTTTGAATTATCTTTCCAACGATACCAATTTCACCCAAATCCGATATCGGAGCAAAGAGTTATGGTCGATCTATTTTAGCTTATCAAAACAGTCCACTAAAGGACAAATTTGACATTATTTAAATTTTAAAGGCATTTTGGTCATTTCCTATTATATTATGGACGGGAATATGTGTATATATACATTTATATGAGTTCAAAAACTCATTTTCATTATCAATCATTAAGGAAGAACAAACCCTAGCCAAATTTGACCTTTAAATTACTTTTGATTCAACCGTAGAAATTTCAAAGTAATCTGATAACTGCGTTTGTCATCTCGAGAGCTTCGAACGACACCTATTATTTGTGCAAACAGGATTGCATAATCAAGAGGTGAATTCTAAGGTATGAATATTGTTTGCCTTTGTTCTTTTCCATATGTATATGTGTGATAGAGGATTATATGTATTGGTTGTTGTTGAAAGGTGATGAAAATAGGGTTATGGACTATTTTCAATGGTTTGGTTATATTGAATTATAGAAGGTGGATATGGTAATTGAGTTATGGAAGGTAGATATGATGATATACTATTGAATTGATGATTATTTATGTCTATGACTCAATTTGGTTTAATGGATTGGTTGGAAGGATAAATGAATCCAAACTTGATATTGGAGGATGTTGTATGAATATGCATGACATGTGAATGTAATTGGAGTATAAGAGGGTTAAAGTGACACCTTTTATGGTGTAATTAAGGCTTACTACTTAACCACTAGTTTGTTGAATTCAAATAATTGAATTATGATGTTTGGTCGCTAATACTAGATTGCTATATATGTTCATTGTAGTTAAGTAATCCGAAAAGACGGGAAGTCCATTTGGGACTAGTATTGAAGGATGATAGTCAGGTATGTAAAGCATACTCTATACCATATCTTTGGCATGAAAGTGAACAATTGTTCTATTAAGAAAGTTTCCAAAGTTATTCAATAACATGTGATCCATAATGGTTTTGTATGATGTCCTACGTTACCAATGAACTTGTTTCCACCCTACAAGATGTCAAGACATTCCAATACTTA
>NW_025892537.1:0-1078 GCF_002878395.1 Capsicum annuum
CAGTCATGTGACTCAGGAAAACCTCATGATCTTAGTCAGTTGTCAGATATCAATAACATTCTGCCAGTCAACAGAATTTAGTAAGATTAAGTCATGCACAGTCATTTATTCATGTTGAGTCCCTCCAGATGGGAGTAGAGGTTAGCACCGAGTGAACCCAAGGATGGCAAATCACCCACCAGTTCAGGGTGTGATTCTTAGTAGTCATCCTTGTGTTCCAGAACTACGTAGCCAGCGTAGGTTGAGACATCTTAACCCATCAGATTAGGGTTGATGAGGTGGCTTAACTCATCAGTTTAGGGTTCCCACCATTCTCATTGAGTACCCGCCAGATAAGGGTCACTCACAGGCTGTCCTTACTCGTGGCACGATATTGACACCCCTTCAGTCGGGGCAGAGATTGGACCCCAGCTTATCCATAACGGCATACATGGGGAATGTCGGTTAGATACTACTTCCCATAATTTCAGTATCAGTCTCAGTATAAGAACTCAGGGCGTTCTTGCGATTTCAGTATATATAGGACTGTCAGATACAGTCGTCCATGTTATCAGTTTCAGTATCAGCCATGACAGTTATCAGTAAACCATGTATTAGCTTACAGGTCATGCTATCACGTATTCATGGTCCCAGTTTCTATATATGTGTGTTTGCACTCCCACGTTCATATTAGTTAGTCAGTGGTGTTCATACATGAAACCCTTTATGTTCAGCCTACCTTTCTCGTATACTCAGTACTCCAGATGTACTGACGCATTTGCGCTATGGTGCTTTCTTTTCATGTTACACTATAGGTTCTGAGACATGAGCTCCAACCCAGCATAGCGGTAGCATTCCAGTCGCAGAGACACAGTGAGTCCTCATTGATTCGAGGACAATATAATTTAATTCATTTATTTATTTCTTCAGTTCAGTTTGATGGAGTTAGTTGGAGACATGTTACTTCAACTCCTTATTCAGATAGTTTAGAGGCTTTCAGATTTATGTTTAAACTTACATTCAGATTGAGTTGTTTTAGGTATTTTCACCCACATGATTGTATTCAGTTGAACCTTATGGCCTTACCGTTCTATGTATT
>NW_025892538.1:0-52138 GCF_002878395.1 Capsicum annuum
TCTAGGTAACCGGTTCCTATTAACATTTTAGGAAGGTTTTTAAGGCACCTAAAATGTCCGCTAACTTGCGGTTATCCAGACTGTTTGAAAATAATTCTTTTGACTATCTTCAAAAGGAAAAATAAAGTTGATTGTTGAAAAGAAATTGATTAAGGAATATTTTGAAAGTTTATGCAAAACTAGGTTTTTAGCGACTTATTTAGGGGTTTCAACTAAGTCTAAGCGAATGAAATAGCAAATAACACGTAAAAAAGGGGATGGGGAGCAAGTAAAAGACTTATGCTATTGGTCCCAAATCAATAAACCCAATCCTAATCTAATTGGGTTTTCTGCCTATCTTCACCTATCATAATTTAAATATTTGGCTTTCGGCTCATAACCTATCCGAAACTATTTTTTAGAACCTTTGAGCTCTAGTTTCGCTTCACCTGTATTAATTTATAATTTTGACCTTGGGACCCAAATGAATAGATAATGGCGTGAACAAATAAATAGATAAATAATTAAAAAGACAACAATAAGAAATAAAATGATAAGAAAATGAGACTTTCAAGTCTCTTGGCCGCTTCAACAATGAGACTTTAATCCATTTTTATTCTTCTTATATCTTTTTATGCCCGTATACCACTCGAGGAAGAATAAAGTAATTAATAAATATCCTAAAATGGTAAAATATCATGCATCTTATTTTCATAGTAGGCAAATAATGTAAGAGAAGACATATTAAGTTAGCAAACTGGACATGCATTCTCATAATCGAATTAATCTCTACTGCGAAAGAAACAAAAATCCCCGTGACCCAGAAGACCATTTTAGCCATAAAACGTATACAACTGCTTACAAAAACATAAATTTCAACTACCAGGTTGAATCTCAATGACCTAAAACACCATTTTATCCAGAAAATGCAGCCAATACATTAATTGAATACAAACAAGAAACTTACATTTTTTACTGGATACAAGAAATGGGGTATTGCTTTTTAACGTTCTTACTCGAAAGTTACGACTAATCGACAACCTCAACTACTACTCCAGTTTCTTGAACTACACCCAATTTTCCCAGCAACCAAACAAAGTGAAAACAGAATTTCAATCATTTTCTTGATCCATTTCTGGGTACAAAGATATGACCTTTTTGAAGTACATACAAAAGATTAAGCTAGAATATTCAAATAAAGGTTAACCATATTGAACACAAACAAGAAATCCACATTGTTATACTCGACACAAAGTAAAGGTTGATATTTTTTTTAATATTCTTGGTTGAGAGTTAAGACTAATCAAAATCCCTAACTAAAAAACCACAAATCAAACGACTAGGAGATAACATTAACACAGTCAAACACCATCTTCATTTCAAAATCGTACGACCTCCAATACCTCTACAACAAGCAATTTCCAGCAAAAAACAAAATTACCACGAAGACTACAACAGCTACTCCCAGCAAAACAAAATTACGATGACGACTACAATAGAAACTTCCAGCAAAACAAAATTACGACGACGACTACAACAACTATGAAGAAAAAGAGACGAAGAAGGAAATGATCAAATTAAAAGAAAAAAAGAGTGTATTTACCACTTTAAGGGCAGTAAAATGAGGCAATAAACTAGCGTCAAACTCACAACCACCGGAAAACATTATCGTAGTCGACTTAAAAATGCCAATTAGCTGCCGACTTTCACGAAGACAAATTTTTACTAAAAAAGAACTGAATTTTGCTCTAAGGTTTTTCTCCCCCTTCATGGATTGTTTCTGATTTTCGGCAACCCCCTTTTTATAGAATCAAATTTTTATTCCTTCCCGATGTTGGAGAATCCAATTGATGGGTAGTTTCAAAATTTTCAAAAAGAGGATAACGTTTAGAATCGAATGGGCTGGAATTGTACTATACAAGTACAGATTTGAAAATAAAAAAGGGCTAAACTATTATTCACACGTCGGTTCAAGTTACGGGTTTAGTTTGAACATTGTTTCTGCAATAATCAATTTTTGGGTCACCGTCGGATTGGACTATCGCCGTTATCAGAGCTGATTTAGGTTGGGTCACCTGCTTTCGCTGTTATCACTGATTGTTGCTGTATCATTGAAATCATTATTGTTACTGAAGTCGGATTAAAATTGTTGTTGTGTTGATATTGAAACTGTTGTATATGTGGGCCGAGTCTCAAATTATTGGGCTTGGACATTGGGTTAAGGAAAAAGTGTACTGGGTCGATTTTTGGGCATATTGGGGCTACTCGGCAGGTGAATTTTGGGGTTGAATTTGGGCTAGTGTTAAAAGGATTTAGATAGAAACAAAATCATTCATAAAATAACCCAAATTGAATTAAACTTTGGGAAAATTTATTTAATTTTTTACCGAATTGAATATCAATTGTAGCCAAGTTGATTTCAATTAAGGTTAAATTTAATAAATTGACCAAATTTAATTAAAATTTAAACCAAATTGATTACTACTTCAATCCTAAGCTTCTTGATTTAATAAAATCAAACAAATATTTTTCAAATAAATTATTTCAAGAATAAATTATATTTAAATCAAGATTTTAATCATTTAAATTTATTTAAGATAAGCCTTGATTAAAATCTGATATTTTGTAAAAAATAAATATTTAAGTAACAAAATTATATAATTTCGTATAATTGAATATGATAACATATAATCGCTACTTAAAATGACAAACTTACCCAGCTAAATATTTTGAAAAGTTTTTTAATTCGGTTAAAATAAATATTGTAATTTTATTTATAATTAAAGAAACTCGAAATTAAACTTAACCATGGAGGGCAAAAATTAGGTGTCAACAGGTAACACCAATCCCAACAATCCTAGATAGGGTTTTTCTAGAACTTGGAAAAATGTGACCAAGGGCCTCAAAATTTGTTCTGAAGCATCCATGTGGATCATCCACAATGGAGAGAGAGTTAAGTTTTGGTCTGATAGATGGATCCCTAACACTGAGCCTCTCAAGAACATTATTCATGGTCCCATGCCAAACAATCTAATGGATATGAATGTTTCTGACCTCTGGGTTAATGGTTCCTGGGACTTTTCTTCTTTGACTTTTGAACTTCCTTCTTCCATCATTCCTGCAATCAATCATAGTTTCTACCCTAATGATACCAATATCTCCGACTACCCTATTTGGGGTCTCACTGGTCAGAGTACCTTTACCAGCGGGAGTGCCTAGAAATTGATCACCTCTAAAACTCATCCTACTGAGTGCCATAAAAGTTTTAACTGGATTTTTTCATTAAAAATTCCCAACAAGATCAAGCATTTCTTGTGGCTTTTTAACCACAACAGGATCCCGTGTAGGTATACCCTCAATAGGATGGGAGTGCCTGTTGATTCTTTCTATAAGCATTGCACCAACCAATTAGAGGACATCCCTCACATATTTTCGCATTGTCCTCATTTTACTGCCCTTTGGAATGGTATGTTCTAAAAGTACAACTGCCCCACCCTTATCCTTCCTAATCTTAATGGTGATAACTTTCTGCAAACTGTGGGAAGCTGGTCTCATAACATAATGGCTGACCAACACACCACCTCTGAAGTTCATGATGTTTTTTAGCTTTGGGAAATCTGGAATTGTAGAAATAAGAACTTGTTCAATAATAAAAATTCCTACCCTTCCTTCCAAAATGCTTATGCTAATGCCGTGGAATACACTTACCTGACACTACCTTCTTCTAACTCTATACAAGCCTCCTTAATCTCGGTCCACTGGGTTCCTCCTATGAGGGGTTCTTAGAAGCTAAACACAGATGGATCTTATACGGGAAATCCGAGTATAGGTGGTATATCAGGCACCATATGAAACCATAAAGGAGAATGGGTGCTTGGCTTTCTAAAAGGCTTTCTCGAGGCAACCAACAACCAAATGAAACTCATGAACCTCTTTGAAGGCCTTAGACTCATTTAGAACCACAACCTGTTCTCTGTTGAGATAAATATAGACTACAAGGAGGTAATTCATAAGTTGAAATGCAGTAACCCTTACTATAACCCCATTCTTGAATCTTGCAGGTGTGTGCTAAGAAGGGTGGAACATCCAACAGTAGTGCATTGCTTTAGAGAGCAAAACCAAGTTGCAGACTGCTTAGCTAAGGAAGGAGCGAGAAGGAAACTTTTTGGTAGTTCCTTCGGCATATGCACTTCAACAAATATGGACAGACATTCAAGGAACTCAATATACTAGGAAAATTAATCTTTGTACTAATTATCAGGATCCTGATACTCTTATTTTTGTACCCGACTAAGAAGTCTAAAACCTGTAGTAAACTATATTTCTATTTCTCTCTCTCTATATATGTTCCTAATTATAAAAAAAGATATTATAAAGTCATTCTTTGATAATTCGATTAATGTGGTTGTTTTATCCTTTAATTTCCTTTAGTCATTGACTTGAAAATACTTCTTTCCTTTTATTTATTTAATTCTTATATTAAAAATAATTTTTTTAATTTATTTATTCATTTTTACAAGTCTAAAGAGTATTATCACTTTTTTTTTAATTCTAATTGTCCATTTTTATTTTTTTAATGTTTACCTAACACACAACTCGAAAAATAATAAATAAAATTTTACTATACATATGTTAATATTTTGAGGAATGTATAAAGTAATACATATTATTTAATAATAATAGTGAAATAAATATAAAATAATAAATTATTTATTAACTTTTTAAAATAAATTAATATTATTAAATTTTTATTCTTAGTAGAGTTGACAAATAAAACTAGATAAAGTAAATACTAGAATGAATAAACTAAGAACAATCATATAAAATAAAAGGAAGATAGTAAAAAAAATTATCCCTTTCTCCAAGTGGGGTTGCATGACTAATTCACGCCACGTGGGTCGGCCAACAACTTGGTTAAAGTTAGCCTCTCAATGTTGTCTTCGATTCAATTTGTTTATATCAATTAGTAGAATCCTGATTAGTTTACGAGATCGTTTGATTGGTGGTATAAAAATAAACATATTAAATATTTTATAGAATCATTTTAATTTTGTATTTGATAAGATTATTATTTGATTTCAAGATTTTTTATTAAATGGTGGATCAATAAATTATTTCATATAAAAATTAAAGTAAAATAATTCTATAAGTTATCCTAATATTATGAAACTATTTCATTCTACTATTTCAATTAAACTTAAGAAAATAATATAACCTTTTTGATATGTAAAATTAAATAAATAAAGATACCTCATGAAATTAATCGTGAAATACACCTTGCAAATTCAATTCGGATAAAACTTGCCCCTCCTACCTTGGAAGCATTCACCATGAATTCAGTTGAGGGTTGTTGGTTCTTAACAGTTTTCACCTCAATACAAGGCACATCCAAAATCTTTCCCAGTATTTCTTTATCCAGCTTAAGAAGATTTCCCTGCACCTATGTAGTCAAACTCAAACCATCATCTGAGAATTCCATGGAGTAGTAGAATTCTTCCACTTTACTTTCAAAAACAATGGGTGTTGATTCTTCTAATAGATGAAAACAACCCTGTTGCCTCATGTATTCTACCAGTTCTATCATTTCGGGCTTCTCATATATCTTTGGATTAAAAACTCTTCCTGATAGCACCTTTTATGTTTTTAGATTCTCATTCCATTGTTCCATAAACACAAACTTCTTTTTTTCTTCTTTATTTCTATTTCTTGTAACACTTCTAAGTTCTTTTTCAATAATTTTTTTTTTCTTGGGACCACGTCCTTTAGTAACTTTTTTTCTTTTGACAGGAATATGTTTCTTTCTGCTTACACCATGACTCCCAGTATCATAGGACTTGGTCATTTCATCACCATGAACTTCTATTCTTTTCTTCTTAGATACAATGATAATATCAGAACCAGTGTCCTTTTTTTCTCTCACCCCCACAACTTCAAGATTTTCTTGTTTTTCTACAGTGGATTTCTTAAGTCTTCTTTTTTAGTGGTAGAAGACTTACTCTTCTTCATTGCATCTGCTATTAATTTCATTTCAGACCCTTTAGTGGAGTAAGACCTTGCAACTTGTATCCCATAGTTAACCAATTTCTCTTTTCCTTTACTAGCCTTTATTTTTTTTATTTTCCAAATCAGTGGTTGTTCATCTTCATCCTCTTCATCTTCATCATTTGGAGGTAATATGAATTCCCCCTCCCTTTTTAAGTTATCCTCTTCCCTTGTTATTTTCTCCTTTGCACAAACTGAACTTTTCTTGGGATCATGAGCAAGTAAGAGTAAATTCTTAGCTATCTAATTTATGCTGCTAACAGAATCAGACTTCTTTATAGGTATCTCTTTATCAACTAGATTAGCAAATATAGAGTTCGACTCAGAAAGGGTAGGAGAAGCTTCTTATTAATTCTCTAAATTTTTAATAACTTTCAAATCCTCAGAGGGAACGTAGATTTGAGGGGCACTGGAGGACTCTGGTTTTTCTGAGGAATGAGGTCCTTAAGATTGAAGAATTTCTTATTAAATTAGAGATCCAATACCTTTGTTTAGGTCATCTACTAGGACAGAATATTTACTAGGGATTATAGTTTTGACTGAAGCAGTTTCACTTAGGGCCTCAGAAGTCTCATGGGAAGGAATGACGGGTAACACACTTTGTGTCTCTTGAGAAAGATCAGAAGACAAATATTTCATGGAATTTAAAAAAGAGGGAATTTCAGTCATTTTGAGTGATTAAGTAAGAAAGAAGGATAAATTTTGATAAAGTTATGAGTTAATTAAGAAGAGAATGAATTAAGAGAATTTGAATTTATAACTAAAAAGGTGACTATTTGACATTTAAGAAATACCTTTTTGAATGGACGCATCTGATGATAACGGTTGTGACTCTTCATATTTGAACCAAATTTATAGTTTTTGTTCATATAGGATTGGACAAGTGGACTTTTCAAATAGAAATTTCATAAAAAATTTAAGGCACAGTATTTTAGTACTCACCTGAGAGACAAGATTAGGTCCTTCACTTTTTGATTGAATTTTCAATTTGTATTTGCTCCAATTATTTCCCTCCAAAGTTTTCCCCTTTGGTGTATACCTGCAAAGGTATGATACTGAGTTAGATTAATAATGCAACTACCTTTCCATGGATAACTGTCTCATTGAAATATCCAAATTTTAGAGGAGACACTGATTTATATGATAAGTCAGGTTGTCTTGATCAATTCACGTTTTAGCCTCTACACAACCCCTTGTTTTATATTTTCACCCATATGATATTGGGGACCAGTTCCTTTGAGATAAACTATTTCAAGGTAATAAACCTCCACATGAAGTGTATTGAAAGAGAGATTGCATTTAGATCTTTCATACTTAAGCTTTTAACACTTCCTTTTAATGAGAATTCTCAACTGTAGTCCCCTTTCTCAAACCTAGAATCATGATTACTTGTTGGATTTAGGAACCCATT
Source organism: Capsicum annuum (assembly GCF_002878395.1). Classification (NCBI taxonomy): domain Eukaryota; kingdom Viridiplantae; phylum Streptophyta; class Magnoliopsida; order Solanales; family Solanaceae; genus Capsicum; species Capsicum annuum. Next base: position 7,433 of record NW_025892538.1, read on the forward strand.
TGAGTTTGAGTTTCCTTTAAGAAGACAATAGTGTGATCAAAACTTTCTTGGCCCATCGTGGTAGAGTATTCTTCCTCACCTTTTTCAAAGACTTGAACCCCTTATGTTGTATACTCTCCTATTGATCATACCTAAAATCATTCATTTTAGCTCTTATCCAACTTTGGAAACTTTTCTTAGAGTGCTTATCTTTTCCACAATGAGTACACATAAGATTGAAAGCCTTGTTTCTAGCACAATAGACAGACTTTCCTTGGCACCCATCAGGTTAGAATTCTCCTTGATAGCACAGTACTTTGCCATCAATAACACCTTGATAATTATATTAGAGAGGATCTACGTAGAAGTATTTCATTCAAGATATTTGTTGAACTCTTTTGTAAGCAGACCAGGTCCCTCTTTAACTCTTCATTCCTGTGAAGCGCACACGTAAGGTGTTTTTGAGAATCCCTCAGCCTTTCTTCAAGAACATATTAAAGAGATGAAGCTTCTTTCTTCCCTTTTCAAACTACCTTATTTAACTTCTTCATCAAACTCAAATTTTTAGATTTTATCTTTGTGAACAACTCTTCAGGTTCAGAGATTTGGAAAGTTAAAGCAATCAGCACATGTTCTTGATTCTTTACTTTCTCATCTAATGCATTCTTCTCAGTAGTTAGTTCACATATAGAGTCTATCAATACACTAACAAGACTCTTTGTCTTCTTAGCAGAGTAATTATCTAGATTCTCCTTAATATCATAAGGGGTTACCTATTTTTTTTTATCTTCTGTGTTTGCTATGAATGCAAAAAGGGAATCATACATAATTGGACTGTCTTTTATTGATAGCATAGAAACATCTCCATACTTCTCATCTTTATTAGATTCACTGGAAAAATCTCCCTATGCTTCCAGATCTTGCTTTACTGCATACTTAACTTTAGTCTTCCTTCTTGATTTTTCAAGGACCTAGTCTTGAGGTAATCCTGATAATCTATCTTGTGCATTGGTTAGTCCTTAATGAAATGTTCAGGACTTTTACATTTGTAACACACCTCAATATTGCTTTTTTTTCTACTACTTCTTCTTCTTCTTTTGAACCAACAACTCCTTTTCATTGATCTAATAATTCTTTTTGCCAGATAGGTAACATTAGTCTTTTCTTTACTTGAATCATGTTTTGAAGCCTTCAAAGCTAGAAATTTTTCTCTTTTCACTTCCTTCTTCTCTATCTCTTGCTGCTTCTTGAGCTCATGAGTCTTTAGATTTCCTATTAGTTCATCCATAGTGAGGGTCTTTAAGTTTCTAGTTTTTGTTATAGCATCCACTTTGCTTTCCCAGGACTTAGGAAGAAGACCAAGAATCTTAATCACTTGGTTATACACTAGAATCACCTCTCCTAAACAATGAAGCTCACTTGTGATTGAAGTGAATCTTATATTCATTTCTTGGATGGTTTCTTCTTCTTTCATGGTAAAGGTTTCATATAGAGTAGTCAACATGTCTACTTTTGAATCCTTCACATAAATGGTCCCTTTATGCGAAGTCCTTAAGCAATCCAAGATTTCCTTAGCACTTTCACTGGCTAAGATCCTGTTGTATTCATCAGCTCCAATACCATACCCTAATAATTTCATTGCCTTTTAGTTTTTCTTAATCTTCCTTCTATATTCATCATTATATTCTCTCCTGCTTTTAACTACCATTCTTGTTATTTCTTCTTCTTTAACTTCTTTAACTGGAATATGAGCACCATTAAGAATTATATCCATAAGTTCACTATCCTCAGCCATAATAAAATCAAACATCCTGGTTTTCCACTACCTATAATATTGTTCGTTGATTCTTGGTGGTCTAGTAGTAGATAGACCTTATTCTAGATTAGGTAGAGCAACCATGCTAGACCAGACACTCTTGGTGTAAACCTTTTAGAGTAACCTGTCTCTGATAATACTTGTTGAAAACTAAGGGTTGAACCATATATTGAGGGACTATGTCCCTCAAAGTCAATCATAGGCAAAATACAGTAAAGTAACCAGGAAACAAAAGACAATGCAAGAAGTGTAAAAACATAAGATTTTGACATGGAAACACTCTTGATCAAGGGAGGAAAAACCATGGCTTACCCTCACAAGCACCAATGAAATCCACTATAATAAACCTCTTGATTACAAATTTGATTTTAGCCTAACTCTAGGCTCCTTTTGCTTGTAATAACTCTACTACAAGCTCATCTTGGCAACTCTGCCAAGGACCCTCTACACTGACTAATTCTAATCAGTATCAAACTTTGGAAACTCTATCTAAGCACTCTTAAGCAAATATAAAGTAATACATTACTCTTGTAGCTTGAGTAATTCTTTTACAAATCAGCACTCAAGAACACTTACTCACTTTTTAATCATACTACAAAGATAAGAACATGAGTAATGCTTGAACAATATTGAAATGGAGTTTTTACTCCCTCTCTTCACTCTTTAGATTTGTGAGAAATTCATTTAATGAAGAAGCTTTTTTTCCTTTTATAGCTAGGTGATGATTAGGGTTGAAATCTTATTGGACCAAGTATCCTATTCAGTACAAGTAGGACCTACAAGTTTGTTACATAAGAGGAAAAAATTATGCAGACACGCGTGCCAGCTGTACTGTACCATAAATATCTAGGGACCTGGTTGTAAGACCCCGTAAGATTCTAGGTTTATTTTAGCTCATTCTTACATGTCGAAAGGGGTCTAGGACTTGGAATATTTTACTAAGTGTTAGGACTTATTCATTTCTACAGCCCTCAAACTTTGATGAATTTTAATTTAACCTTCTTGATCTTAAAACACCAATTTCCAAGTTGATTTATGATCAGGGTCACTTGTAGGTCATCTCAGGTGAGTTTTGGATTTTTCGAACTAGCACAAGGGTAAGTTCAGATGTCCAAAATAGCAAGGGGTTGCAATAGGGCTGCACCACGAGGGCCAATTGACCCAGGCTTAGGGTCGCATTGTGAGGGCTTCTAGATTTGAGCAGGGGTAGCGCCGTGAGGGCTGCTTGACCCAAGCAGGGGTCGCAGCATAATGGAAACATGTCCAGCATTTTTTTAATTTGGGTTGTAGGGGTAAATGGGTCATTTACCCTTTTATTATTCAACCTTAACATGAGATCAAGCCCCTCAAAGGGCAAATTCACTCACTACTTTACAAAATCCTCTCAAGAAAGAAACCCTAGTTTATCAAGCTCAAGATCAGGTTCCAAGAAATCCCTAACAATCTTCACGAATTCTGTCACTCAGGTATGTTAGGTGTTCATCCTTGGGTTTCCTTCCACCATTGGAGTTTAAGAACCTTTTTCAAAACTTGAATTATGATTCCCATGTTATGAATTGAATTATGCTTTTGTTTGTGTTGTTGTATGAATTTTAAGTTAAGATCTTTTATGAGTTCCATGCAATTTTGTTAGCATGTGTGTTGAATTATGATTCTCCCATGTAAAAACCCTTGAAATTGAAAGTTTATGTTGTATTCATGAGGCTTATGTGTTGTTCATTACCATGTGCATTAATTATGCTCCCCAAGTGTTTGATAGAATGTCCATGTGAATTGTATAGTGTATTGATGACATGTTATCATGTGTTCTCATTCATGTATAAGTTAATGACCTTCAAGTGTTTGACAAAATGTCTCAGTAATTGAATTATGAACAATTGACCATTGCTATGTTTTCAAGATTGGTTATGTTTTATTATTGATGCTATCAAATCCTGGGGGTATTTATTAACTAAAATCTAGCTGTTTACTTAGTTACAGTAGTTATAGAATATTCTCAGTAAAGGTCAAGAACGGTAGTACTTAGTCAGTAGCAGAACTCAGTAAACTTAGTCCAGTTCAGTCAGTCAATACGATTAGGGTTAGTTCAGTCAAGCCTAATATAGTCTAGTGATAAGTTCAATGTTGATTCAATTGGGAGTAGAATTCAGCACCGAGCAAATCCAGGAATGGGAGCATTTCTTCTAGTAGAGGGTTTGAACCTTAGTAGTAGTCCCTACATTACATAACTACATAGCTAGCATAGGGTAAGTCGTCCTCTTTCCGGAATTGGGTTGATGCCATCATATATATTTCATGAGTCTTCCTACCAGATTAGGGTTGACCCAGCATTTCCAAATGGGATCACAGGTTGGAACCCAACTCAGTCTATAATCGGGGAATGTCAGTTAGATGAGAACTCCCATAGTTACAGGTTTAGTCTCAGTATTTATTAAAGAACTCAGTTAGTTCTTCAGAACCATGGCTATTAGTTATCAGTTACTCAACCATCAGAATTCAGTACTCAGTTTTTGTATAATCTCAAATACACGATGTATACTTATATGCACAGTATTGTATGTTTAGCAGTTACAGTTTTTGATGTACTCTCATCCAGCTACTTCATGATGTACATTTAGTCAGTTATCATCTTATGCATGTGAACCCATGTATATCAGTCTTACCTCACTTATCATACCAGTACATTCCACGTACTGACACATACTCTCTCTTTTGCACTATGATGTCTCATATCATAAGTTTGGATGCTTAGGGTCCTGACCGTACTTAGCAGCTCAGGATATCAGCGGCAGATTTAGTAGTGCGTCCTCATCCATCGAGGATATTATTTTATTTCAGCATTTCAGCAGATTTAGTATGTACAGTAGTCGGGGTTAGTTAGGGACTTATCCCATCGACCCAACATTCATACAGTTAGAGGCTTTCAGACTAGATTACTTCAGACAGATGTTTAGTATTTTCATTATTCTTATTAGTATTCAGTATTTGTTTTTAGTTTATGAACCTTATGGCATTTTTAGCCTAACTTCCACATATATTTTCAATATAATTATTATTTAGTGCTCATAAAAGGTACTAGTCATGGGTTAGCTTATGATCCTTTAGGATTGTAATCACCGTGGGATGTCTAGGGTGTAGACTATGGGCATTACACTAGTCCCTTGCAGTTAGATTCTCATCATCAAAACTATATGTAACAATGGTTGATGAGGTAAGGAATGATAATGTGGATGCTGATGATGCACCCAAAGCTGAAATTGAGAAGTTGGTGACTAATGGTGATATGTCACAAAAATCAACAAGAGTAGAGAAATAACCTGATAATGATAAAAGGAAGGGTAAGAAGGTCAAACGAATATTGAAACCCATTCTATGACCTCTCCCACCTTTTCCTCAAAAGTTGAAGAGGAAAGCAAAAGAAGAAAAATATCAGCAATTGATGTCGATATTGAAGGAATTATTTATGAATATCCCTCTTATAGAAGCATTGGAGTAGATGCTTGGTTATGCAAAATTCATGAAATATTTAGTTACTACAAAGCAAACTATGAGTTTTGAGCCCATTGATAATGTGCATGTAAGACCCCACAAAATTCTCTTGTAGTCTGAGCCTTAGAGTGTGTTCAGTAAAGTGTTAATCCGGCCCTAAAAGGTTGAGAAGTGTCTTCCTAAGTGAGAAGTATTTTAAACTGTATAGAATTTCCCTAATATCAACTTTTGTTATGTAGAGAATTGAATAAGCTTTTCATCGATACCAAATTCTCCCAAATTCGATACTCGGGCGAAGAGTTAAAGCCATTTTAGTGAGACAGTATGCCACCTAACACTTTAGCGCATCACAGAGCCAGCCAAAATGGCAATCATCAAAATCCAGTGAGACTCCATGATTATGGTACATCGCTCCAAGGCTCAATTTTAGAGTTGTCAATTTCCAATGCACCAACGCAATTCCACCGCGTCGCGTGCCTTTCCAGTTTGCAACCAAGGTGGCAATGTGATTTCCACCGCGTCGTGCCACCAATCAGTTTCCCAATTGTCCAATTTCCAGTGAGCTGGTGCAATTCCACTTCATCACACCAATATGTGAAATCAGGATTTTCAGATTCCGTTTTTAAATTTCAAGGACCGATTGGTGATTTGCTAAAGCCCCAAACCAGTCTATATAAGGGATATATACCCTAAATAACGAAAATACTTCATTATTCATAATTTTTTCCCCAAATCCAAGTATTTTATCTCTCAAGAAATCAAGAACAAGACCTAGGGTTTGTAATCCAAGACCCAAATCATCAAGATTCCTCCGTTAACTTTTCAATAATCAAGAAACTAAGGTATGCAAATGTTGATTCTTGGGTCCCTGTTATCCAAGAAGCTCAAGAACCCTTTTCTAAATTTCAAAGATCTTATGTTTATGAGTTTTGATGATTCATGTGAATTGAAATTGGAGTTCATGCTATTATTGGGTTTCTAATTCATATTTTGTTTATGAGGTTTCATGCTTTGACCCTAGTATGTGATATTCATGTGATGTTCATGATAAATCCTCTTCAAGTTGCTTGTTAAGTGATGTGTTCATGCTAATTAAGTGAAGACATTATTGAATAAGCAAAGCATGCTCCTTATATGTTTGATAAAATGCTTATGTGAAGGAATTAAAGCCATTACAACATGTTGACTAGAAATCCCCAATTGTGTGCAAGCCTATACATGCCTAGTATTTGTTGAAAATCCTTAGAGAATGAATTGTGACATGTTAGCATGAAATCCCCCAATTATGTGTTCTTTAATGAATGTTAAGTGTTTGATGCAAGACCTTGTGGAATGGAGTAGAAGCCAATAGCATGTCTCCCTATATGATCACATGTTTATGATTTCTAAATACTTAAAGAGATGCTTTAGTAATTGTGAAGGTGAATGAATATCCATGGTCTTGATGATTCAAGAATGGTTGTGCTTTACTTTTAAGTTATCGAGCCCTAGGGGTAGTTATCCTGACAATTTAGCTACAGTCTAGAGCTCGTGTCAGTTTTTACGATAATCTCAGTCAAGACACGATTCTCAGAACTTAGAGAGTTGTAGATTTCTGTACTCTCAGACAAATACAGAACTTAAAAAATCTCAGTAATCTCTGTAATCTTAGTATAGCTAGTATTCTAGCCTTAGTTCAGTACTCAGCTCTGATCTAGTAGTATTCAAGTGATCAGTTTAGACCTTAGTAGTAATCGAGTAATCTATTCAAAGATCTGTATCATGCAGTCAGATAACAAGAGTCAGTAGTATTCTATCAGATACGAAACCAAGTAAATTCAGCGTAACTCAGTCATATCATTCGAGAAATATTATCAGTATCAGATTCAATTCAGTTTAAGTTAAGAATCAGTTCAGAGTCTTTCAGTTGGGATTAAGAGCTAGAACCGAGTGAGTGCAGGGATGGCAGCTCCCGATTATAGAGGCAGAGTCATTAGGAGAAATACCTAAAATCTAGAACTGCATAGCCAGTGTAGGATTCAGGAGTCACCGGTTAGAAAAGGCTTGTCACCTGCTAGATAGGCTTGACTATTATCCTGCCTTAGTATTGACTTCCTGAGAGGGTCACCCATTAAAGAGGCTTGACCAGAGAGGTCTTTACCTGTGGCATGGTATTGACACCCTTCTAGCTGGGGTTATAGGTTGGACCTCACCAGTTCAAATTTGGGGCATGTCGATTAAGTGAGCACTCCCACAGTTACAGTTTTAGTATCAATCTTCAGAAAAGATCTCAGAAATCAGGACTGACAGATACAGTCATCTATCTCAGTGAGGAACTCAGATAGTTCCATTGGTTCATGGGCCACCTGCTAGATAGGCATGGTCCCACATAAAATTATTTAGTATTAGTGTTATCAGATCTAGAGATCACCCACTAGATAGGCTTGATCTTAGATTTAGTTGAGTATTCTTGTTACCAGATCTAGAGATCCCCCGCTAGATAGGATTGATCTTAGATTCAGTTGAGTATTCTTGTTATCAGATCCAGAGATCACCCACTAGATAGGCTTGATCTCAGTCTTCGATTCAGTTGAGTAATCTCATTATCAGATCCAGAGATCACCCACTAGATAGGATTGATCTCAGATTTAGTTGAGCATTCTTGTTATCAGATATAGAGATCACTCATTAGATAGGCTTGATCTTAGTCTCAGATTAAGTTGAGTAATCTCATTATTAGATTTAGAGATCACCCACTAGATAGGCTTGATCTCAGTCTCAGATTTAATTGAGTAATTTCATTATCAGATCCAGGGATCACCCATCAGATAGGATTGATCTTATTCTCAGATTTAGTGATTATTCTCATTATCAGATTCAGAGATCCTCTGCTAAATAGGTTCGATCTCAGATAAAATCTATTCTTATCATTGATAATAGATTCAGGGATTATCTATTAGAGAGGTTTGATCTTTGATTCAGTCAGCTGAAAGTAACAAGTTTAGAGTGCAGTCATTGATGTGAGTAGATTTAGTTAATCAGCTCAAATAACATCAATTTTTGAGATTACTCGCTAGAGAGGACTGATCTTAATTCCTGTACTCAGTTATCAATATCAAGAGATTTAGTTGTTCAGTATATTAGTATTAGTAGTGAGTTCAGGTGACAGTAAGGTGGTATCCGAGATTTAGTCTTTCAAGTCACGATGATTTCAGTTATAATTTGTGTATTCATGCATGTGTTCTCATTCAGTACTCTCATGATTATTCAGTTAAGTAATTGTTCATGCATAAGCCCTTGTATTTGGCCTTACCTCATCTTCATACTTGGTACATTCCCGTACTGACACAATTGCACTATGGTGTTTTATTTGACACCATAGGTTCATAGGCACAAAATCCAGAGTACCCTTAGTAGCCCAGTCCCAGTTAACAGAAGTAGACATAGCAGTGAGTCCTTTTCAGTCGAGGATGATCTTTATTTTTATTATTATCGTATCAGACTTAGTTTATTTTTAGTAGATGGAGTTAGTTAGGGATATGTCTCATCAACTCCATAGTTCAAATAGTTTAGAGGCTTTTCAGACAAATGTATCAGTATTTAATCTTTAATTTTAAGTATTTTTAGATGATTTGAACCTTATGGCCAGTTTCCGTATTTATTATCTATATTATGCAGTGTTCAGGTACAGATATCAGTAAAGGGTTAGCTTGTGGTCCTTCAGGATCATGACCTCTGTGTGTCGTTTTGGTTCCAAAAAATTAGGTCGTTACAGAACACCACTGTAGTGCTAATGTTTCACAATTGTTGGTTGAGAAGAAGAAGGATCCTAAATTTTTTACTATTCCTTATACTATTAGGTCCTTTAATTTTACATAAACGTTATGTGATTTGGGAGCTATCATTAATATGATAAGCTAGTTGTATACAAATAGTTAGGGTTGATAGCAACTAAGTCAACCTCTATGAGATTATTGATGGTTGACCACACTGTGAAGAAGTTGGTTGGTATAACATGTGATGTGTTGAATGAAGGTGGCTTCTTTTATATTCCCAGCTGACTTTGTCATTCTCAATTATGAGGTAGATTTTAATGTCCCTATCATCTTGGGAAGGCTCTTCTTAGCCATAAAAAGGGGATTAGTTGACATGGATATGGGATAGATAAAATTCAAACTCAATGATGAGATTGTTACTTTCAATGTTTGCTAGTCAATATGGTAGCCAAAAGATATATGGGTATGTCTTTCATAGATATCATAGATAAAAAATTATTAAATGTACCTATTCAAAAGAGACTTCATGTTGAGGCATTAGCAACAACGATCATGAATTTTAATAGCGAAGGTATAGATGAGTATAATGAGATGGTGAGCATACTTGTTGGCTGAGGTTTTTATTTTGATGTACCAAAGAAGTTGGATGTTGATCTAATGAATGGATAAACCCCTATAGCTCGACCATCTATTGAGGAGCCACTGGTTTTGGAATTAAAATCCATTCCCTCTTATTTGCACTATGCATTCTTGGGCGTCTACACCACCTTGTCAATTATCACTGCAACAAATTTATTGGATACTTAGGCCTAGGCCTTGATTTTGGTATTACAGAGGATTAACTAGGTCATTGGCTAGACTATTTCAGGTATTAATGAAATTTCACCTAGAATTTACACATAAGATTCAGATTTAATCCAAGTATGTGCCTAGCATTGAGCATCACTGTCATCTGATTTCACTTATGTAAGAGGTGGTGAAGAACGATATTATTAAGTGGTTAGATATAGATGTAGTTTAACTTATTGCCAACCATGAGTGGGTGTGATCCCAGTTTAGTTTGTGTCAAAGCAGGGTGGGATCATTGTGGTCCCCAATAAGAAGAACTAGTTGGTTCCCACGAGACTTTTCATGTGATGGAGAGTTTGTATGGATTATCAAAAGATAAATACTTAGATGCAGAAGGATCACTTTCCTTTGCCATTTATGGACCAAATGTTGGATCTTCTTAATGGTAGAGGATGGTATTGTTTTCTTGATGCTTATTCAGGATATATTTATATCTCTATTGTTCCCAAGGACTAAGAGAAAACCACTTTAATTAGTCCATATGGTACGTTTGTGTTCAAGAGGATGCCGTTTGTTCTTTGTAATACTCCAACCACTTTTCAGCATTGCATTATATCCAATTTCTTAATTGGTGAAGGATACTACTGAGGTCTTCATGGATGATTTCTCTATTGTGGTGACTTATTTAATGAATGTTTGGGTCACTTGGCTAATGCGCTGCAAGGATGTGAAGAGAACAACCTGGTGTTGAATTGAAGGAAGTGTCATTTCATGGTCAAAGAAGGGATTGTTCTTGGACACAAAATTTCAAAGAAGGGGATGGAGGTCGACAAGGCAAACATTGAGGTAATTGAAAAATTTCCTCCACCAATTTATATGAAAGGTATTAGGAGTTTCTTAAGTTACACAGGTTCTATGGTTCATCAAGGACTTCTCTAAGATTTAAAATGCATTATGCAAGCTGTTAGAGAAGGAGAAAAAGTTTGTTTTCGATGATAATTGGCTTAAGGCTTTTGAGTGCCTTAAGGAGAGTTTGATCTCAGCCCCTATTATTTTGTCTCTAGACTGGACTCTTCAATTTGAAGTGATGTGCGACGCCAGTAGTGTGGCACTAGGAGCTGTCCTAGTACAAAGACGCAAGAAAATACTTTATCCCATTTATTATGCCAACAAAGCACTTAACCCCACATAGATGAATTACATAGTTACGAAACTTGAGTTGCTTGCGGTGGTGTTTGCTTTTGAGAACTTTCGGTCCTATTTGATTGGTATCAAACTTATTGTGCACACTGACCCTATAGCTCTTAGGTACCTTATGGTAAATAAGGATACTAAGACTAGATTGATTCAATGGGTACTATTGCTGTAAGATTTTAACTTTGAGGTTAAGGACCGAAAAGGCACAAAAAATCAGGTTGTATACCATCTATTCCATCTAGAAGTGGAGGCAATGATTAAGATAGGGGAGGAACTTAAGATTGATGATACTTTTATAGATGAGCATGTCTTGGCAACATCACAAGACTTAATCCCTTTATTTGATGACTTTGCTAATTGTTCAGCAAGTGATCTCAACCTAGAAGACATGGCATTTCAGCAACGGAAATAATTTATGCATGAGGGACGAAAGTTAGTTTGGGATATAGCCTTACTTATTTTAGGTGTGTTAAGATGGTGTGATTCAGAGGTGTTTCCCAAAGTTGAGATGATGAGTATTTTGGAGGCCTATCATTCGTTTCTAGTTGGGGGTCACCATGAAGGTACTCGCACTACCTATAAAATTCTGCAATGTGGTTATTATTAGCCAACAATTTATAAAGATGCACATGATTATTCTCGGTCCTATAATCAATGCAAAGGCAGGGAAATATCTCATAGAAGCATGAGCTCCCCATGATACCTATTCTTGAGCTTGGGTTGTTTGGTGTGTTGGGTACTGACTTCATGGTTCCATTCATGAGTTTACATAGCATGAAATACATAATAGTGGCAGCCGACTATGTTTTTAAATGGGGGACACAGTTGCACTTCCCAATAATAAAGGTCAAAGTGTCATAACATTTTTGAAGAAAAACATTTTCTCTTAGTTTGGTCTTCCACGAGCTATCATCAGTGTGGTAGGTCCTATTTTTGTAATCTTCTGTTCATAGCCATACTTGAGAAACACGGAGTGAAAAATAAGGTGAAAACACCTTATCATCTGCAGATAAGTGGGTAGGTTGAGGTCTTTAATAGGGAGATCAAGTTTATTTTGGCAAATACTGTGAATGCTAATTGGACTGACTAGTTAATAAAGTTAGATGATGCACTTTGGTCCTACCGGATAGCTTATAAGACTTCTATAGGTTCCTCACCTTATAATGTTGTGTACGACAAGGCATGCCACTAGCTGGTTGAACTTGAGCATAAGGCACTATGGGCATTTAAGAAGCTGAGCTTTGAGTGGAGTGATGCCACATACTTGAGAATAGATAAGATGAACGAGTTAGACAAGTTTTACCTCCATGGTTATGAAAGTTCATCCTTGTATAAGAAGAAATTAAAATTGTACCATGACAAGTAAATTGAGAAGAAGGTATTCCAACCCGGTGATGTGGTCTTGTTGTATAATTAGATACTTTATTTGTTTCTTGGAAAGCTGAAGTCTAGGTATTAGGGACCATTCACTGTGGTAAGAAGATTCCCATTTTTGCGATTTAGGTAAGATGAGATGGATATACACTATTTAAGGTGATCGGGCATCGTGTTAAGCATTACATGGGAAACATGAAGGAACTGATTGTGTGTGAGAATGTTAGCCTTGGTGAAGTCTTAGTAGCCAAGGGATTTGAGTCACGCTGCAACATTTAATCAAGCACTGTATGAGAGGCAAACCATGGTCTTGTTGGTGAATTTTGAGTTCGCAAACTAGTTATGTCGTGCCGCGACTTTAAATCAAGTGATGCTTGGACGGCAACCCAAGATTTTAGTGTTCACTTTGTTCTTGAGTTGTAGGTTAGGAAACATGGATAAGGATGGTAATAATGGTAAAAATTAAATTTTTTTAGGTATGTCCAGGTAAGTGGACCCACGACTCAACCTATGGGGTTGTAAGTCCAACCAACGATATTTAAGTTGAGTCGTGGGAATCTGAAGAAACTTTTAGGTCTCTAAACTTCAACCTATGACCCCTACCTACAACCGGTAGGTATAAACTACCACCTTGTAGGTTGGTTCGTAGGAACCAAAACAAAAAAAGGGTTTCAACTTCAACCTACGTTCCCTACCTACGGGCCAACAGGTACAAACTACGATCCATAAGTAGGGTCATAGGTAGCTACAGTACTTTGGATAATATTTTTAACGTTTCATGGGTTGGGCTCTTTAACCTGACCCGACTCAGCTCTATCATGTATTTAAACTTTAAAACCTAATTTATTCTAGCCCTAACTTATCAGTTTCAACTTCCACTTAAATTCAAACTCTACCTCTCCCATTTAGAAGTTGAAAACTCAAATCCTACCCCACATTCAACATTTTATACACATTACATTTAGAGTTTGGGGCAAAATCACTTGTTCATCTTCTTCTTCTACAGTCATCACTCAAGGTAAGTTCTTTCATGATCCAAATTTGATTAATAAATAGTTTTTGATTGAAATAACCTGTGTATGCACTTAAAACTAGAGTAGAAGTTGATTATCTCTAATAACTCTTTAAATACTTATGGAAATTGAATTGTTTCATTTTATAGTGATCAAAATTGGCTTAAAAATTTAAAGAATTATCTGTGTTGGATAGGGAGTTTTGAGAAGAAATTGAAATACCCTTATGTTGCTACCTACGAGCCTACCTACAGCCTTGTAGGTACAACCAACGATCCATAGGTAGGGGCGTAGGTAGGCCTTAAGTCAAAATTTCAATTTTCTTCTTATTTCCCGTTCAATTATTATATTTCAACAATTGACAACTTTTTTTACAGGTACTATGGCACCCAAGGCTACACAATCAAAGGGCATACAATATAGGCTGAGAGATGAGTCCCCCGAATGGAGTGGATTCAAGGAGGAGTACTTAGCTGATAGTGCACTCTTTGTTCTATACAAAACTAGAGGCCAGACTAAAAAACAAGTAGTAGCCAGGGTTTCTATTTAATTGGGCACTCGGCCTGTACCACCATTGGTATCTCAGGTCGACCCTCAGGCTACTCCAGTTTATGTTATTTGGACTGTACCTGGAGTGTAGTCAGCTCATACATCACCACCACACTCTTTGGTCCCTTCCTAATTTGATGAGGGAGAGGAAAAGTTCAGTTCTAGTGGTGTTGAAGAGGAGTCGACAGTCCCCTAATCTGAGTAGGGGGCAGAGTCTATTTCTGGGATAGATGATCATGATACAAAAACAACCCAATCTGGTGAGGGTGATGATACCTTATAGGATATATTTGCTTCAGCTTCAGCCGCTCAGGAGTCAATATATATCTCTGCACTACCAATTCCTCAGGACATCCCATGATAGTATATGGAGGGTATGCATAGTATCTATGATAGATATGGTGCTATTACTGAGCAGGGTAGACCACGACATGGTATTATTGAGGAGACCCACATTGAGATTTTCGCTTTGGCAGGTGCTCCAGAGCTATAGTCTAATTTTGACAAATATAGACTTGGTTAGATGGGTCAGCCTTTAGGATCTTACTACTCAGAGATTATTCAGGAGTTTTATGCTTCATATTCAACGTCTATTTATTTTATTACTTCAGTTAAGGGGAGAGGGTGGGACCAATCTCTACTGAATCATACATTGGTTAGAGGGGTTAGCATTGATTTGTCTGAGGATACCATTTAATGATTCTTGTTTGGGTTGGATTTTTTAAGGCTAGCCGTTGCAACCGAGTTTGATTATAGAATGTAGGTTGTAAAGAGTTGAACGATTGCTAGACATATACTGTTAACCAGTTGGCAATATTATTTGTTTAGATTAGGCCACAAGTATGGGCCACATTAGAGGAATCTGAGGCGAGAGTAGAAGCAAGGATGATGGCTTCTATAAAGCTGTTCATGAAAAAGTTGCATTGTTGTACTGACAGTTTTGATTCCCAGTTAATAGCATGATAATGCAAGGCTCAGGTACCTAAATTATCGGGCCTGTGCGAGGAGGTGGCTGTATTGAGATAAGAGATGTGTTCTTTAGCTGAGTGCCACATTCCAGTCATTTCTTTGGTGATTTCTTCTTTTACACAACCATTTCCCCTACCACTGCTACTAATTTTTGATCTCTTTGTTGAGGTAGATAAGGCCTAGGCTATTAGGTCCAATATAGGATGTGATTAAGAGAAGCAGAGTGTCCATGATGAGTTTCAACTATCCTTGAAAAAAGGTCATTATGGAGCCTGTAATAGTGAGAGGTTGATGAGTAGAGGCATGTCCAAATAGAATTGGGTGCCTCTTCTTATTGAGCACCACCACCACCTTCTGAAAATGGTCCACATGATGCCCAGATGGGGGAGAGCCCTCTTCTGATTCCTAGAGCATCCCAGGTATATCCCTACATCCTTTTGATTGTTATTTTCTAGTATGCACTGGGGGATAGTGGATCATCTTTAAGTTAAGGGTAGGGGAGTACTAACCACCCGAGGTTTTTGTTACCGTGTCTCTTTTCTCTAGGGTATGCTATCATAGTAGACCTAACATGTTTAGGTATTATGTAATGTCTTTATATATGTTATGTGTTGTTCGTTTAATATAGAAGAAAAATAAGGAGCCTAATGTAGTTGACATATTTTGTTCTGTGTTTTTAAAGTGTTTGAAAAATATGACACCCCTCCTAAATTTTTTTATGAACTGTGTGTTGTGAATATATGTGTGACCATTTTTGAATCTTGTTTTGGAATTAGTATTAGGGACGAAATAATAAAAATCTAGTATTTCTTGAACGGTATAGGTAGTAGATGGTAATATAACCACGTACTATGTGTGTGTGGGCATTTACTTAGTTCACTTTCTTCATTTAATCCAGAACTTGCCAAGTTAGTCTTGCCTAGGTTGTAGGATAGTTAGTTAGGACATTAACATAGATCGTGTTTGAATAATTCAACTCTTATCCTAAAAGACTGACCTAATAAGAATAAGTAATCCTTGATCCATCACTTGATCCTAAGTTGACCAATTTTCTTCCTTTAACGTTTTCACCTTCTCATTTAATTACAATAAACCTGTTTTGGCCCTGATCCCTCCTTGGACACTGTGCACCTCAACTCAGATAAATTGCTTAAATTTAGGGTGGCTATCATAAGGGTACATAGTTAAAAATGGGTATGAATAAGGGTATTGAATAAAAAAAATAAGAAAGTAGGGTTAGGTATGGCAGAAAGTGTGAAAAAAGAAAAAGAAAGAGAAGAAAAATAGAAAAATGAATGAAAAAGGAAAAAAATTGAATAAATAAAATGAATAGAGGAAATCACACCAATCTCGAATAAGCAATAAACGAGAACAAGGTAGAATAAAAGAAGCATGGTTACATAGTGGAGCCAATAATTAAGTGTAGTGTCAAGGAGGTTGAGTCACTATATCCCATATGTACCATACCTGCCCCAAGCCTACATTACAAGCCTAGTAAAGTCCTATAGTGATTCCAGACCAACTGTTTGAAAAACTAAGGTATAGAAAGTAAGGGTAAGCCTATGAAATTTTATGCCTATTTCTTGAACTTATTTTGAGAGGGTCAGTATTTGATACAGTCCTTACATGATGATACTGTAAGATTTGGGACTTCCTTGCTGTGAGCGTACATGGGCTAAATTGTTAACTGTTTACTTGTTTGGGTAGTGTCAGTTCTAAATATGCTTGGTGTTTGTTGCTAATATAATTCCATCACTTTATTTCCTTTATGTCGTATTTGTTTGCATGGATTCACACCATAGTTTTGAAAGATTTAAATAGGAGTGGGTAGGAATTTTGAGCTAAAATAAGTTGACTGCCGCAGGTGCTTTAAAATTCTTGTAGTTAAGAATCATGTTTTTTTTCTGTTATGTGTTAGTTGCACGATGACATACAAATGTTCTAAGTTGAGGTGTTGATATGACATGGTTTTATGGAACTTTCGATGCTTAAACCAAAGAAATTATGAAATTATATAGGTATTTTTGTTAGATGTGATATGCTTTTGTGTTTATTTTGTAGAAAAACAGAGTTCAGAGTAGAGATTGAGCAAAAAAGGATGCATGAGAGCTGAGATGACTACTTATGAGCCAAACCACGACCTCATAGGTTGCCACATAGGTAGGGTTCCTGAAAATTTTAAAATTTGTTGATTGAATCTAATTCTCATCGTACCTACGAGGTGTAGGTAAAACCTATGTCCCTCAGGTTTCTTTGTAGGTAAGAGTTTGTTGTTTGAAGATTTTTCTTATTTCCATGAGCCTACTTATACCATGTAGGTATAACCTATGGCCTATAAGTAGGGTCATGGGTTGGACTCAAGTTTCTGACATTGTTTAGGATAGTTTTTTTGATGTATCTATAAATACCCATAGGATGTTTTGTTATTAGTTTACACACTTTATACACTTTTAACATTATTTTGAGTTTTGGGATACATTCTTGATCTTGGAATTATAGTTCTTAGTTTATAGGGTTTTGAATTGATTTGAAATTTCAATTTTCATTCTTATTTTTTGTAAGTTCATACATATGCTTTCATCTATGAATTCTATGCATGTTCTTACACCTATGAGAACCTAAACCCTACAACTAGGGTTGTGGGAACCCCGATGGATTAACAAAGTAGAGAAGGTTCAAAGTCATTCTAGATTGGTGTTCTTGCATGTATTGGGGTTTCTTTCTCTTTCATTTCTTTCTTAATGGTTGGAAATGTTAGTAAACTCATATTTATTCAATACTTACTTGATAAAGAGGTAGAGATTAGGAAAAAGAGATCACATCAGTAATTTAAAGCTACCAACCTTCATCTGATTATCTTGAGACCAAAATGAGATAGTCGATATGAGATCTAGAACAAGAGTTGTTAGTAATATGACACTCTAAGACTGAGTGGAGATGAGTGTTATTCAGTCAAACTAACATTAAGAGATTGTTAGTGATATGTAACTTGTTATATTTTGCATACAAGTCATCGAGATAGTTTGACTATCATGATAAGTCTGTGTTGTTAAGAATTCAGGGGGAGTACAATCCTAGTAATCATCTCATATTGATAAGAACTATAATTTCCCCAACATTTTTACTGTTACTGTTACTTTCATGAAACCCCTTTTAATCTCTGCAATTTTCAATTACATTAACAAGCTAGTGACAGTTTTCTATCTTATTCCTTATGGGATTAACTCTAACCTTGTAGGGTTTTATATTTGACAAGAAACCACTTTATACTTTTTAAGAGCTGTAATTTGGGAGACATCAGATTTCAGGCATCGGATTACACCCACTGCCAATGACAACACATTAGGTACAACCAATGCCTTCCTGGCAGCGGCCTTAGTTTCAAGAGTAGAGTTGAACATTCTTCGGATCATTGAGGAAGAGATCTGAGACAGTGTGCTTTAGTTTAGTACCACATTATCTTTCCTTTGTATGGTGACCCAGTTGATGCATAGTGCATAAGTCCTAATTATTGGTGTAGACTGAGTGATTCAGCCAATAAAGGCTTCTGACTTGGCACTGATTACAGTTATGCACAACCTGGTTGCCCCAGCAAAGGGCTTAAAAATTCTTATCTGATGCTAGTGCCTATTCTTCCTTAGCACCACTGGTATCTGATGCTAGTGCCTATTTATCCTTATCACCACTGGTATTCATTCACAGTCGACCACTAGTTCTCACGGGTTAAACACTGATCTTATATTCATACTTGCTGGAGATTATATGAAGCTTACTGTTACATAATGCCTGGATTAATAAGCTTGAGGTTGGGGTTAAGCCCAGTGTGAGTAATTAGATATGGATGTAGTAAGGACTGCCCTGACATAAGTGGATAGGCTTGAGAGCCATATAAAGTTTAGGATGGATCTAGTCCAAGCACCTGATTTGTTATATATTAGAGCAGACCTATTTGAACTAAAAATGCAGTTAGGGCATTTACTAAGAGAGTGGATGCTGCACCTCCTCCATCATTGCCTATGCCTTTACTAGCTGCTCCCTAGTTCCAAATTTCTATACTTCTACCCTAAAAGTTGATAATATAGATATTAAAGAGGTGGGAGGTGACTTGTTGCCTTAAACAAGGATAAGGGGAGATGAGGTTAATAAAAAAAGACAAAGAAGAACTGATAAAAAGAAGAAGAGGAGAAGAAAGAAGAAGAAATCCAAATAAACCTCCGAGGTAGCTATTCCAGAGGGTGATGAGATACCACCTACCACAGAGGTGGATGTGATAGTTGGTGGGGTACATAGGTATCCCCCAATACTTTGAGTGCATCGGCCACCACTAGTGCCAACTTTTCTATGAGTGTCCTTACCATAGTTAAAGCCACCAGAGTAGAGGAGTAGGTTGGGGGATCCACATGCATCCCCATGAGATCAGAGTTCCACCAATACCTAGAGTACCACAGTTATGTCCCTTGCCCTAGTTTTATATTTTTATTATTTTATGTAATGGGAGCATTTCATGATTTCCACGTTGTGGGTGGGGTTGTATCATAATCGAGAGTTTTTGTGGTCATTTTTTGTTTCCCTCAGCTATTCTATCATAGTAAGAACTGACATATTTAGGTGTTTTACTACTTTATTGTTGCTTTGTTTGTGTAAATTAGAGTAATTTTCGAAAACTTGCTGCAGTCATATTTAAGAATGCATGCAAATTTTTTTTCGAAGTGTTTAAAATGATACCACTTCAAAAATTTTATTTTTGTGATATAGTGTTTGCATGTATTGTGTTGTAACTGGTGTTAGGGTCTAGCTATGACATTAGTATTTTTAATAGATTAACCTGGTCGACCTTGCATGAATTGAGTAGGTAGTAACTTAGAAGAAATCCCTAAGCTATGAGTGACTGAGGTGTATACCTAGATAGAACATTAGAAAAAATCCCTGAACTATAAGTGACTGAAGTGTATACCTAGATGGAACATGCCTGCAGTCTAGAACTTGTCTGGTTAGTCTCTCTAAAAGCTGTTTGATGGGAGGTTAGGAAAGGATCATAGACCATGTTTGAAAAAGTGCACTATAGCCTAAGTAACCTACTAAATGATCATATATCCCTTCAACCAAAACCTTGAGCCTTAATAGACCTTTTCTTTGAACTACCCTAGTTACTTTCCCAATTTTTACAATGATCCTTCTTTGGCCCTGGTCACTCACTGGATACTGTGCACCTCAACTTAGGCTCTGAAAAATTTCTTAAGTTGAGGGTGGTTTTTGTGTAGGGTGCATAGAAAGTTGCTATGAATGATTAGTAGAAATAGGAAAAAGGAGTCGGGTGCGATATGCACAAAATAAAAAAGAAGAAAAGATATATATATATATATTTACATACATACATACATACATACACTTATAAACACACACACATATACATATATATATATAGTGAGTTGTTGTGAAAATAAAACCGCACCCAAGGTTCAAAAAAAAGGAGAAAAAGAAATAAAAAGAAATAACAATGTGAAAAAGGGAGTATAATGCAAGAAACCAGGAAAGTGGAGCCAAAAGTAGTGTATTTCCAAGGAGGATTAAGTCACTGTACCCAAATGTATGATACCTATCCCCTAGCCTACATTACAAGACTATAAAAGACCTATAATGATCCTAACTCAACTTTTCAAAAGCTTAAGCGTAGAAAATAAAGGCAAGCCTATGGTATCAAATGCATACAACTTGACTTCTTTGTGAAAGTGAGAGATTTGATTTAGTCCCAGTACTAGATTCCATTACATATATTGGGTGATTGGGGACTCCTTTGATGTGAGGGCATAGGCGATGTAGTCTAGTTATTGCTTGTTTAGGTAGTGTATTGGTCAATGTGTTGGGTTGAATATTCTAAATGTAATGCCATGTATCGATCCCATTGTGTTAGAAGTACTTGTATTGTATATACACTACATTGGTGATTTGTGATAAGAATGGAGGATGTTGAATCTAATTGGGTAGTTTGCATGTATGGGAAAATTGATTTTGTATAATCAACTGCCGTAGTGATCTTGATTTGCTCTAATTTAAACATCTTAATAAGTTTAGTATTTTTTTATTGAAGACATACAAACATTCGAAGTTGAGGGTGTTGATGTGCCATAAACTTATGACACTTAAAAAGCTTAAAATCAGGAATATTTGTAAGTATAAGGGAATATTTTTATGGATTTGATGTGTTTTCTAGTGTTTTCAGGCCTTAAGGACTCCGTGAAGAAAATTTGCTGAGGAATGGATAAAAAGGGCATTATAAGAGCCTTACCATGGTTGTGTGATCTAACAACGGTCGTGCCTAGGCTTTTGTATCCTTAAATTAGAGAAGCTATAATTAGAGGTCTCTCAGAGGAAGGAACCATGATCATGAGTTGACAGCATGATCATACTATGTGATCATGATAAGTAAGAGGACAAAATAAGGCTACAAAACCTAAGTGTGAGATGATCAAACAAGAACAAGGTCACAATCATACTTTGACATGACGAACGTACCATGATATCATAGGATGAAGGACAAGATCTAAAGATTGATGAAGTTTAAGTTAAAGATGATCGGACGACAATATTTCATGGTCGTAGTTGATACCACAGATCCATATCATTAATGACCTAAAATTTGAAAAGTCCAAGTACAAACCACGAGAGTCAAAGAACGATCATGGGTTTTAATGACAATCATACTTTTTTCTCGTCCGAGGAAGCCAAAACTGTTTCCTATTTTGATTAGGATAGGATTTATTTTATCTATAAATACTCTTGTAGGTTTACTTTACGTGTTACACACTATTTTGATTGGAGATTATTATTTTGTAAGGTTCTCAGGCATATTCTTGGAATTTTACGAACATCATTCCTAGGTTTTTAATTAATGTTGAGATTTTAGAGTTTATTCTCATTATAAGTTCATAACAAGGCTTCCATCTAAGAATAATTCTTGTGTTCTTGCAATTATGAGCAACTAAATACCATAACTAGGGTTGTGGGAATCACGATGAATTAACAAAACAGGTTAAGTGTAAGGCGAATCTAGACCGGTGTGCTTGCATATATTGGTGTGCCCTTTATTACACTTGCCCTTTTAATGGATGCATACATTAGGAACTTGCCTATATTCTAAACTTTCTCAGGAGAAAGGTATAGATTAGGTTGATAGAATAGCAACAGAGAATTTAAGGTATCAACCTTCATCTAATAACTAGCGTCGTCATATGGATAGTTAATCTGAGACAAAGAATAAGGGTTAGTAGTGCGACACTATTAGTTTGGGAGGATATGCATGAAATTCATCTAATGAAGGTTGAAAAACTTTTAGGTGAACCTATCTTGTTATATTTTCCATGAAACACATCAGGATAGTTTGCTAACATAATCAACTTGCGGAGTTATGAAATCATGGGGATCATAATCCTAGTACTCATCTCCTATTGATTACAAATTAGAGAAACAACGACCATTCTGATATGATTTTGTTTCATAAAAATTATTTTACTTAATTGCGAATTACTAGAAAAATACGTGATCAAATTTCTTCCTATTCCCTGTGGGTGTGATTCCAGCCTTGCTGGGTTCTATATTAAATTCAACGACCTCTTTATACTTTCTAAGATGTGTAATTTAGGTGACATTAGTGCATCTTCTAATTCTTTCCCACTCCTCAATTTGATTGCCATTAAATATCTAGGATTAGGTTTTGTATTGCTTTAGAAACCCTTTGTGTCCTTGTTCTTTAAGCTTTGGTGATCTGGCTTATTTGCTTCTCTAAATTCTTGTGGGAAAGTTTCCGATTCTTTATATCTGGATCTAATTATGCCCGATCATCTACTATCTATGCTTGTTTGGCAATAATTTTTTCAACATCTCCTCTATATTACTATATTAAGGACTAACATTTCTTCCCGTAGCCTATTGCTAAAAGTTTTGACTCTATGCCTCCCCATGAAAATTTGGGCTGATTCTACTAATTACAATGATAGGTATTCCATAATTTTTATTTTCTCTTTGTGTATTACCCATAACTTTTATTGACTCCATATTTTCTCCATATTACCTACAAACTTCTTTACCATACCTCTAGATGCATCACCATGCCACTTGTGCAGTATGATTCAGGAAAGTATTTAATGCATCATAGGTTTTCTCTAATGCTTGACTACCTACTACCAAATTTAACCAAATATTTGTATTTAGGTCAAGACTCAACAGAATTAAGGGCCAAAATAGCATTAGTCCATTGGTTATATGGGCAGTCCTTGCGAAGACCATTGAATCATTCTCAAGCCTAATATATGTTCTCTTGCAACTTCTACTTAAAACTCAATATTTCACTTCTTGATTTTACAATTTTTCCACATGGGAAGAATCAAATAAGGAAATTCCTTGACAAGTCGTTCAAAGTTGAGATTGAATCTGAAGGTTCTACCTTCAACCATCTCCTCGCTTCTCCCAGCAATGCCAATGGAAAAACTGTGAGCCTTACATAATCAATTGGGTATCCTATGGGAATAAAAGTGTTATTGATCTCGAAGAAAATCTGTAAATACTATTGTGTATCCTCGTATGACTAGCCTATAAACTGGACATTAGTGTGCACTACACCATATTTTGCTTTAGCTCAAGTCTACCTCTTGGTTTTGGTCTAGGTTTCCTGGGGGTAAGATTAGTAGTGAGTGGGACTTCCATTTCATGAACTGGTATTTGTGTCATTATTTCACGAGCAACCTTTTCCTGTTGATCTAGGTGAACCTACGAGATTTGGTAGAGAAGAGTTGCTTCTCTCCTCAGCTAGTGCAAACACTCTTATTAGATAGCCTGCAGGAACATGTTATGACTTAAACGTGTAATCCAAATAATAATGTTGTGAATAGTGTTCATCCTAATATACTTGTAACTAATCTCTGTTACATGTATTAACACTAGTAGGAAATACAAGTTCTTGGAGGTAGTTATTTTTCTCAACATATTCCACAAGATGCAGATTCTTTTGAGAAAAGTGAGGAAGATGAATTATTGGATAACTATTTTTCTAATGCTTCTAGGGTTGTTGAAATATCTCCTAGACAACAAAGAAACAGAAAATGCTAAAATAAAACTAAATTTTTTTGTAGACATCATAATTGAGTTGATAAAGCATAAGAGAAGTTTATCCAAAAATAACTCGTAATGAGAGTGTACAAAGCAGAAGGTCACAGTGTTCAATAGATCTAAGAAGAACTAATATATTTTTATAACTCTTTATTAGGTTGGATGAACAAAACAATGAGAAGAAACAAACTGTTACAAGGGGGTTTGGGCCACACGTGACAAAAGAGTTTTAAAATGAGGTGTAGGTGACACGTCTTAATTATTAGGTGGAGGTGACAATTACTTTATTATGGATTAAGAAAGTTGGAGAAGTTTGAAAATAACCCATAAGTTTTTAAATTTATACTTTGATCCAAATGTTAGCCTATATAACAAAAAACGGAGGGAAAAAAAGGCGCCTTTCTCTCTCTTCTTACCTTTTGTTGATTTCTCTCTCTTAGCGATTTTTGTTGTTCATTATTGCTGCTGCTTTATTCATCATCTTATGCTTCATTATCATCATCTTCTACTTCATTATCATCTTCATCTTGTTCTTGTTGACCATTTTTTTTTGTTGTTGTTGTTATCGCTACTGTTGCTATTTGACCAATTTCTTAGGTCAAATTTTGTTTCTAACATAACTTTCCACTTTGGCATTACTTCATAGGAGATGTTGGTAATTCAAATTATGATTTTTAGTTGAATTTGTCATCTGGGTAACTGCTATTATGTTGTTGTTTTCCAACAATGGATAGAAAAATCCACCTGTTTAAATAGATAAATCATCTGTTGCGATAGATGAGACATCTATTTCAAAGGAAGACTAATATGTTGGATTCATGTTTAAATAGATAGCTAATCTATTGCAACATTTGACACATATGTTGCAATGGATTAGTTACCTGTTGCAACAGAACCTGAACACGATTCCAACATAGGTTACAATAGATTAATAACCTGTTGTATCAGGTAAGTCATTTGTCACAATAGGTTAATTATTTGTTGCAATTGTCACTCATTTGTTGGAATTAGCTTCAAAGGTGATTTAGTTATAACATCAATTCCAACAGTCGATTCATCTATTGCAACAGATATTTAGACCCGTAACATGAATCCCAACAGGTAAGAATCTATTATGACTCATCACTTACCTGTTGCAATAGATAACACATCTGTTGGGATTTATTCACGACACTATGAAATCACTATCAACTTTTTTTAACAAATGACTTTATTTAGGTACCACTAATGGAGGGATTAATAACAATAGGGGTGGATTTTCATGGTCATTGGGTCGAGAAGAGCAATTGATATGTATAGTATTGGAAGGAGGGTGAAATGCTAGAGACGATAGCTATGACAGTCCAAAGTGATGTTTCGTATGATGATTTTGTGAACTTAATCATCAGCTTTTATGGACTAAATTGTCAACCGGAAGAATTCTCCATTAGCAACATACACAACTACTTTCAAATCAAAGGGTACTGCCTTTCAAGATAACCGATCAGGTTCGGTTGTATTCTTATGTAAATGATTCAACCAGGCCGGTGTTAAGGGTGTACATGGTTGAAAAGACGAGAGAGAATGAGAACCAGAACGTAGAATAAAAAGAAGAATAAAAAGAAAAGTTCTTTGATGATAGGTTGGATGATCTAGACATGAATATTTCAGATGATGATCAAACACCACGCCCGTTGATGCGACCAATACGATGTGCAGTTCTTCTCAATCGACATAATCTGAAAATCTTCAAGACGATGGGACCGACTTTTTTATTGGAATGTCATTCAAGGAAAAGAATGAACTATATAACACTTTGTTTATTTCTTTCATGAAAAAAGATTTTAGAATAAAAAAGGTGATTTATTCGAGCAGTGTCTTTTGCTTTAAATGTACTAATTCGAACTGCAAGTGGTGGTTGAGAGCGGTGAAGTACGCAAGTTCTGATAGATTCATCATTCATAAACATGAAAAGCATCACACATATGGTTCGGAGCACATCTCAGGCCAAAATCCTCATGCCACGACAAAGGTCCTCGGTGAATATTTTAGGAGTAGTTTCCCCGATGGCAAAGGCCCTTCAACAAGGCTTATGGCCAATCAAATCCTTACGGATTTGGGTGTCCTAGTCAATTATTAGAAGGTATATACGGACATGGGGATTGCCAAGGACCTGGTTTGGGGGACACTCGAGCATGGGTATGAAGTCTTGGATGCTTACGGTTACATGATTGAGTCCACAAATCCCGGAAGTAAGACGACATTGCATCTGCATGTAAATGAAAGGTTCAAGTACTTTTTTGTATCCTATGGTGCTTAGATTCAAGGTTTTCGACATTTGAGAAAAGGCATAGCCGTCGATGGTACTTTCTTGAGGAGCAGATATAATGGAGTTCTGCTACCGGCAGTGGTGCAGGATGCGGAGAATAACATCTTTCCTGTCACTTTTTATGTAGCAGACAAGGAATGTGATGTCTGTTATGGATTTTTTTTGAACAACTGCAACGCTGCATTGAAGATACCGAAGATTTGTGTTTTTTATCGAATAGGCATCCAAGTATTCCAAAGATGGGTTCACTTTTCTTCACTTCAGCTTACTTTGGTTATTGCATCAGGCATCTTGGAGAGAACATTCGAAACAACTATCACAATGAATGGGTCGTCACCCTTTTTTATAGAGCAGCTAAAGCATATACCAAAGAGGATATTTTAGACCATTTCAATCAAATAAAAGATGTGAATCCCAAGGTAGCAGAATTTCTTGCACGTGTCGGTTTCGAGAGATGGAGCCGGGCATTCTGTCTAGCAAATAGGTACATTCTTATGAATTTAATGTCTTGTTTGATTTACAAGTTTAGTTTGATGTCGTACTAAGTGATTATTTTCTAAAGGTACAATATTATGACATCAAATATAGCTGAATTGGTGAAACTAATTTTTTTAGGTACAATATAGCAATTTTTTTAACGAAAGGCATGTGCAGTTCAAGTGCCCAGAAAAAAGAACCTGATTTGTTCTCGAAATCGAAAAGAAAATATCAAAGAACATCAGTTTGGGGAATAGGTTATTCTCTCATAAAATAGCATATTACAAATTCCATATCACCGGTCATGGTGATACTGCCACAGTCGATCTTCAAACAAGATCTTGTACGTATAGAGTTTTTGACTTGGACAAAATACCTTGTCCACATGCTATGGCATCCCTTCGATCTCAATACGTCCATAATTATGGACCTGAAGTTTACAAGCACTCCTCTTAATATTATTCGGTGGAAAAATATGAAATAGCATATAGTGGGCATATTACTCCGGTGCCTCTTGAAGAATCTTGAGTTGTTCCAGTAGAGCTTGTGGGGAGATTAACACCTCCTCCATATATTGACCCGAGCACTATCAAACCGGGAAGAAAGCCGTATAAAAGAAGGCGTGGAGTTGGAGAATCATTTTCATCAAGAAGAAATAAATGCTCCATATGTAAGTACGCTGGCCACAAAAGAACTACATGCCCGAATCATAATCAACCATGATCGTTGTAATTGCAGAAACTTGTGTTGTTGTTTGTTTGTTTGTTTGTTTGTTGTGGACTTTTATATATTTAACTCATTGTTGTGAACCTAATGTTATCATTTATTATATATAAAATGTCTTTTTTTTAAATAACTTGTGCATCAATAAAATGAGGAAAAACATGAACTTAAATAATATAGCAGACCACAATTATTCTCAATAGTTGCACAAACAACTAGAATGCTTTCCTCTAACAGATGAAAATCTATCGAAATAGATGGATAATCTGTTGAAACCGAACAGATGACCAATCGGTTCCAATTGTTGAAAGAACTTAAAAGCCAAAATTGCTAGTGCTACTCGATTCAACATTGCCTCCAACCGTCGACATGTTAACATGTATTAGATTAGAAGAAAACAAAATGAAAATTGAATAGGAATTAAAACGCCAAAGTCTGACTAAAAGTAAATTTTTCATTAAATGAAAAATAAAATACATTAGGTATAGATCCAATGTAGAAAAATTAAAATAGATACGCTAAAAGAAAAAACACATTTTAATTATTATTATCATCATCATCATTAATGACAGCCGGCCAATCAACTCACATCATTAGGGATCTCATCAGCCTCTACATCTCTCTGAACATTGTCACTCTCACAGCGACCAACTCGCTCTGCAGGTCATTAACCTTCCTTTGAAGTTCCTGCTGTGTCGCGTATAATAGCAATGTCTGGAAAAGGATCAACCATATCTAAAACACGCATGAATTGACAAATGTAAAGAAAAATGTTCACAATGAAATACAACGTATACGACTAACTGGTAAATTTACGCCAGAAAAAAACTTACCTTAACGAGAAAGGAATATGCTCTTTGAAGAGAAATGGTTGAAAATGTCACACGAAATAAAAAATACAAGAAATAAATAGAGTTGAATGAAGATTGAGGGACCTATAATAAAATATGAACGTGTCAGGACAAAAGGCAGGACTGTTCAGCTCTATTGTATTAATTACATTCAAATTGGTGGCATTTAGTTTTCTGTGAAAAGTCGTGACCTTTTCTTTTACACTAATTACTTCTTACCTTTTCATAGTGGTTTGAGACTCGATAAAAGCCATTATTATTGAGCTATTGCAACAGATCATCCAACATTTTTAACAGATTTACAATCTATTGCAACAAATGAACAGATTGAATATGCAACAGATGACTGTCTAAACAGATGGATGGTTTGTATATGCAATAAATAAGATATATAATGCAACTTATGTATTATATGTCGAAACAAATGGATAGTATGTATAAGTTGAAGGAGATGTTTTGATATCTTCTGACAGCTGATTCATTAGTTTCAGTTTCAACAGATGGAGTATTCGATTTATTAGCTGTTTTGAATGTGTGTGATAAAATGTTTTCACCTCTTTTTAATAGTCCCTCCATTATGTATTAGTTGGGCCCTATGGGCTTGGCACACCAATTAATAAAAATATAAATTAGGTGATTGTTTTACGAAATTGGCCTTATTAATTATGATTAGAAAGTATAAATGTGAATAATATACTTTATGTAGTCATTTAATAATAGGGGTAATCTTGAAAGAATATAATAAAATTCTCTTGATTTTATAAATAGGAAAACTAAATTGAAACAAACATATTTTTAAAGAAGTAATCATATGCGTACAGATTAATTAAAAGAAAAGTCAGGTCTATTACAACAGATTTACCATCTGTTGCAACATATAGATTATCTGTTGTGACAGATGGACCATATGTTTGGAGGAGATGTTTTGATTTCTTCCAACAACTGATTTGTCAATTACAACAGATGGAGATTTTAATTCATCAGCTATTTTAAATGTGTTAAGATAAAAAGTCACGACTCTTCACACCTCCATTTTAATAGTCATCACATTCGTGCAGATGAATAAACAACACTGACATATCCTGATGGGGTAGGAAGAATAAGATGCGTGCAATGGATCCCATTTTCATGCATGAAAGTTATGTATATTATGGATCAGGCTACCGTGAAGACACATAAAGTGCAATGATTTTGTGAATGCAGTTTTTTACCGATGATTAGACACTGATCCTTCAAACAAGATCCTAAATTGTACAGTTTAGTTTGATAGGTGCAAACTGATAAGGGCTGAAGGGTTCCAAGACGGTGGTGTCGATACCCCGTTATAATTTAATGACACAATTTATGCACATGTTTTTGTGTCAAGTTTGGGGAAGGGTTCAAATTTTTGGCGATAGTGTAAATATCCAATAGTGATTGGACTGCTTTTAATGGAACAATGGACTTCTTGAAAGGCCTCCGAAGCCTTGCAATGCAGCAAACAATTATAGAACCAATAGAAATTCCCCTGGTCCAAATTTATATAGATGGATTGGTGGAGGAGACTATTATACAGCAGAAGGTGTTTTGGAGAAAACCTGTGTGGGAAGAGGGAGGTTGAGAAGGCCATATATCATCTTAGTACTTGCTTAAGAGGATACACAGGGTCAATTCCTCTTGACTATTCTTCGTTTTCTTCAACGACTGATGGATTTTAATTTTTGGATACACTTTCACATTCGTATCTCATCCAGTTTTTTCATTTTTCATGTCAATTTCATAAGCTAATTTTGCTGCACTTTCTTTCCGACCCTGTGTATCCTCTTAAACAAGTACTAAGATGATATATGGCCTTCTCAACCTCATTCTTCCCGCACAGGTTTTCTCCCAAACACCTTCTTCTGTATAATAGTCTCCTCCAATAACCCATCCATATAAATTTAGACCAGGGTAATTTCTATTGGTTCTATCATTGTTTGCTGCATTGCGAGGCTTCGTAGGCCTTTCAAGAAGTCCATTGTGCCATTAAAACCGGTCCAATCACTATTGGATATTTACACTGCCACCAAAAACTTGAACCCTTCCCCAAACTTGACATAAAAACATAAGCATAAACCATCATTACATTGTAACAGGATATCGACACCACCGTCTTGGTACCTCAGTCTTGCCAGTTCGAACGTAACAATCTTAACTGTAAAATTCCATATCTTGTTTGAAGAATTAATGCCTAATAGGTAAAGAACAAACATTCACAAAATCATTGTACTGAATGTGTGTTTTCATGATAGGTTGATCAGTAATACATACCTCCCATATATGAAGTGGTTCCATCTGCAAGCAGCTTATTCCTCCGAACCCATCTTTACTTTAGCCTTTAATGCTGGCCGGGCAAACATGGATCCAATTTAACTTCCTTTTGTCTGCAAACAAGAGAAATACATTCGATGTCAAAAAAGAGAAGAACAAAAAGAACATTACAAAAGAGTAGCACAAAATTGAGTGAATCAATAGATGACCAATATGATGTAACAGATTACCCATCTGTTCAACCGATGAGGCATCGTTTGCAAATAATGGATGACATGTTGCAACAAATGGGCCATCTGTTAGAATAAATCAAACTAGCTTTGCTACTGGTTTGATTTCTTCAAAAAGTTGCTCCGTTTGTTCCAACAGCTGATTCATCAGTTGCAACAGTTGAGGAAACTATTGCAACACCACCACCAACAGCATCAACAACAAAGAAACAAACAAAATAACACCATATGTTTCAACACCATCCACAACACAAACATCACATATTCCAACACAACCACCACCCCCAACAACAGCACCATCAAAGTACCAAACAAAAGACATAAAAAAACTATACTGATAACAAGGCTTTTTAAGTTCTCCCAATAGATGACTTTTTGGCATATTTTAATAAAAACAATGGTTCATTCATTCAAGACTTAAAAGTCACCTTTTCTTCAAGTTGCTCAATAAATAGTAAACTGATAATGGGTAAATCATTGATAGAAACAGATGTAAATAACTAATTTAAATGACATATAAAGAAAAAGACGAAATGAAAAGAGCAACTTTGAACCATACCTACAATGTCAAAAAAGCAAATGGATTAGAACATCCAGTTCAGTCGAGAAAAGATATTGATTGGTTGAGATCCCAAAGGATCCTTATCCGAAAGAAGAGAGAAAAGAGAGGAAAAAAGGAAACAACAAAGATAATTAAGAATAAATAATAAAAAAGAGTTATGAGTTTAGTCTAATCTAGACTACTTTATGGCTGAAGGAGACAGAGTTCTAGATATGGGGGGTTTTAAATATTCATTAATAACTTTTGAGGGGCACGAGGAGACGGTGACATTGAAAAGACCAGATAAGACTACTTACTCAGGAGATTTTTGATTTATCAAAGTTGTAACGAGTAATATTTTTAACCACCTTAGTATTTTAACTATTTTATCTCGGACAGGAAATACCTAAATTTTTTTATAAAAAAAAGGATCAAAAAATATTTAAGTACAATAGATAACTTAATCTATTTGATAGTTTATGACAGATTAGTGATCTGTGACAACAAATGACGTAATCTGTTAGATAGTTTACAACAGATGCATAATATATTGCAACATATTACCTAATTTGTTTGATTTGACCCAACAAAAAAGATATATGCTGCAACATGTTGAACATTTGTTTATATATAATTTCAATTGAGTTTATATGTTATACTAAAACCTTAATTGAGTGTGAGTTCTCATAGGGTCAAATACAACTTTAATTGAGTCTTTTGATAATTTCATGATGAGATGATACTGTGTTTCTCTGACCAGAGTCGTCGATCGATCACTCTAAGCCAAGCCAATTTTTACTACATCATATGTTAGACTAATACCTTAATTGATTATTCTAGGACTAGGGTACTAATACCTTGATTGAATAATCTAGGACTAGGGGTGAGTTCTCATAAGGTCAACTACAATTTTAATTAAGTCTTTTGGCAATTACATGATGAGACGGTACTGCGTTCCTCCCGACTAGAGTCGTCGATCGATAATTCTGAGTTGAACCAATTCTTACTACCTCATATGTTAAACTAATACCTTAATTGATTAATCTAGGAATAGGGTACTAATACCCTAATTGAATATAGGGTCAACTACAACTTTAATTGAGTCTTTTGTCAATTGCATGATGAGACGGTACTAGGTTCCTCCCGGCCATATTCGGCAATCGATCACTCTGAGCCAAACCGATTCTTACTACCTCATTTGTTAGACTAATACCTTAATTGATTAATCTAGGACTAGGGGTGAGTTCTCATAATGTCAACTACGATAGATGACAACGCCTATTTGATAATTTACAATAGACAGGTAATCTATTGCAACATATGACTCAATCCATTTGATAATTTACAATAGATGGGTAATCTATTGCAATAGATGACTTAATATGTTTGATAGTTTACAACAGATTCGTGATCTATTACAACAAATGGCTTAATCTGTATGATAGTTTACAATAGACATCTATTACAACAGGTTGAACATTTGTTTATATATAATTCAATTGAGTTCATATGTTAGACTAATACCTTAATTAAATGTGAGTACTCATAGGGTCAACTACAACTTCAATTGAGTCTTTTGTCAATTACATGATGAAATGGTACTGCATTCCTCTCGACTAGAGTTGCCGATCGATCACTCTGAGCGGAACCGATTCTTACTACCTCATATGTTAGACTAATACCTTAATTGATTAATTTAGGACTAGGGTACTAATACCTTGATTGAATAATCTGGGACTAGGGGTGAGTTCTCAAAAGGTCAACTACAAATTCAATTAAGTCTTTTGTCAATTGCATGATGAGACGATACTGCATTTCTCCCGACTAGAGTTGACTAGAGTCGTTAATCGATAACTCTGAGTCGAACCAATTCTTACTACCTCATATGTTAGACTAATACTTTAATTGATTAATCTAGGACTAGGTTACTAATGCCCTAATTGAATATAGGGTCAACTACAACTTCAATTAAGTCTTTTGTCAATTGCATGATGAGACGGTACTGGGTTCCTCTAGACCAGAGTCAGCGATCGATCACTCTGAGCCGAACCAATTCTTACTACCTCATTTGTTAGACTAATACCTTAATTGATTAATCTAGGACTAGGGGTGAGTTCTCATAATGTCAACTACGATAGATGACAGCGCCTGTTTGATAATTTACAATAGACATGCAATCTATTACAACATATGACTCAATCTATTTGATAATTTACAACAGATGGGTAATCTATTGCAATAGATGACTTAATCTATTTGATAGTTTACAACAGATTCATGATCTATCGCAATAAATGGCTTAATCTGTATGATAGTTTACAATAGACATCTATTGCAACAGGTTGAACATTTGTTTATATATAATTTAATTGAGTTCATATGTTAGAATAATACCTTAATTAAATGTAAGTACTCATAGGGTCAACTACAACTTCAATTAAGTCTTTTGTCAATTGCATGATGAAACAGTACTGGGTTTCTCATGACTAGAGTCGGCGATCGATCACTCTGAGCCGAATCGATTCTAACTACCTTATATGTTAGACTAATACCTTAATTGATTAATCTAGGACTAGGGTACTAATACCTTGATTGAATAATCTAGGAATAGAGGTGAGTTCTTATAAGGTCAACTACAACTTCAATTTAGTCTTTTGGCAATTGCATGATAAGACGGTACTGTGTTCCTCCCAACTAGAGTTGACTAGAGTCGTCGATTGATAACTCTGAGTCGAACCAATTCTTACTACCTCATATGTTAGACTAATACCTTAATTGATTAATCTAGGAGTAGGGTACTAATGCCCTAATTGAATATGGGTTCAACTACAACTTTAATTAAGTCTTTTATCAATTGCATGATGAGATGGTACTGCATTCCCCCCGACCAGAGTCGGCGATCGATCACTCTGAGCCGAACCGATTCTTACTACCTCATATATTAGACTAATACCTTAATTGATTAATCTAAGACTAGGGGTGAGTAGATGGTGATGAAGAAAATGAAAGTGAGAAAGAAGAGGAATTTGAGAGTCAGAAAGAGAAAGAGGATGATCATCAATATGATGATAATGGATCACCGACGGGGCGTGAGTTAATATCAAAATCCTAGCATAATCCAAGGACCACCACCCCATAAAAGATCCAAGGCAAGAAAATGCAAGGGAAAAATAGATAGATTGTTTGACATTGCTCGATGTGGCTACAAAGCATCGGATTTATTGACAGATCTCGAGGATAAAACCATACCAGAGCAGTATAGGGAGCAATTGTGCTTAGTTTGGTTTGCCTATTCGGTTATATTGGCAAGAGACGTCAACAAGGTCATAGAAGATGATTTGTTGGTGCGTGCTGAGGATTTTAATAATCCAACAATTATCCTTGGGGATATGATAGCTTCTACTTGACTGTCCAATATTTACTGACAAAGCTATACTTAGGGACGACCACATTATACGGCTTTCCTTGGGCTTTCATGGTAAAATTAATCACTAATTTTACTCATCCATTTATTTATATTGAATATAGTTATTATAATTTTTTTTGCTTGCTTCCTATTTACACTTTTTAGGCATGGGCATTTAAAGCCATTCCTCCCCCCTAAAGCAGTTAACGGACTACCTGGATGAGGTTTCTCATCCAAGGATGTTTAGGTGGTTGGCTGCAAAGAGCAACACCAATATTAAGGAGGCTGATCTCTTTAACCCTCTGGATGATGCAGTACGTCTTCTTCAAGTAAAATAATTCTACTCAAAGATAAGAAAGATATTGAACAGATATTATATCTGTTGCATGAGATGTTATATCTGATGCACTAGATGGGACATCTATTGCGATGAGGTATATCTCATATCAGATTACCCATCTGTGGCTTTGGTTCTCTGAACCCGACTCCTAAAAGATTAACCATTTACTGTAAATTATGCAACAGATGTTTAATCTGATAACATATCATTAATTGTTGTGACGTACAGATCATCTGTTGTATAACAGATTACCCATCTTGTACAGCTATTGTAGCAGATGATTGATATTTTGCATCAGATTATCTATGTATTGCTCTATTTCTCTAAACTAGACTCAAATAGATTTTAACCATATAATGCAAAGTATGCAACAACTGGGTCTTTTTTTTTAAAATGTAGCCCAATTGTGAAAATTATTATAGTATATGATTTAAATACATTTGTCTTTTTTTTCTTTTTTATAGGTTCTGCATCCATGGATCGTGCCTACTGAGGAGAAGTCAGTGATGAGTTCTTATATTACTCTAGGTCATATTGATACTATTACAGACCCAACGGTAAAGTTAATAAAGAAGGAATTGGCTGGAGCAACGACCATAAAAAGAGCAGTTAGGCAAGATCAGCCTAATGTTGAGGCTCTTCCTGACCAACCTTTTACTAAGGCAGATCCTTTTTTCTGGTGGAGCTGTTGGTGTTGGTGGCAGGCATGCTGATGCTGCTACCACTCATGATGATGAGCATGTTGATGCTCAAGAAAGAATAAATATGTTTGAAAATACCCTTTTTTCGCTCTTACACAGGTCCCTCTCACCCTTCTTCACCCTCGTGTTCTCGTTGCAAATGCGATGAGTACAAGGAAAGATAGGATAAACTCTTTGAAAAAGTAGAGAATATCTCTAAAGCTATCGAGGAATTCATATCCAAGAGATGTGTCATACCATCCAAGAAGGTGAGGGAGCCACACACTCCTACAGTGTTGGTTAGGAGAAAGAAACGAGCAATTAGAGATGTACTCTTCGCTTGGAAATCAAAATAAATTGTAATTCCTCCCTCTCTAAAAGCTGTTGAAGTTCCGGGGCCAGTCAAGAAGGTGGACATATATGTGAAACTTTGCACCGAAGAGAAGAGGGATCTACGACAGGCCAAGAATTCCAAGCCAGGTGCACCAGATTACCCCAGGCCTCCCTTCCCCCCCAAGACTTCCAAACTATGACTGATATGCGTATGTCATAGAGGACAAGGAAAGTTTACTTTTCCTAACCTAGCCCTTCCAATCTACCCCATGAAGAAGAAGCTACATAACAGATTTCACATCTGTTGCAACAGCTGGGTATACTGGTGCAACTGGTTGTGGTTCTGTTACAACTTATTATCCATCTATTACATAAGTTGTGTTAGATTATTAATTCAGAGAACCCTATGCAACAGATGTAAAATTCGTTGCATCTTTACAATTATTAACCTATTTAAAAATTGACTTCTTAGCTCACAGCATGTTGACATAATTCTCTGCCTCATGAGGAAAAGGTAATTAACGTACCGAGAAGCTTATGATGCTGTCGATAGGATAATGGACCTCCAATTCTTTAAGAAGCTCAAGGATAGGTACGATCAACTCAATGGAGAGGCGTCATCCCTTGGCATGGGACTTGATTCCCTGGTTCCTACGTTGGTCTTGGATGAAGAAGAAACGTTAAGATATGTTAGAGGGGACAGGCCAAATCCACATGGCAAGAGTTGGACCTAGGGAAAAAAGATTCTTGCAGTCATTAGCGTGAATGACATGTATTATCGGGCTGTTGAGATACTATCGAGGAGGGAAAGATTAATGTTTATGACTCCAATGTACCTCTCATCGATAATTTCGATCTTTTTCTCCTTGTGGAGCCACTGATGGTGCTATTGCCCATCTTGTTGAGGGAGAGTAAACTAATGAATCATTTGCCAAAGAAAGTGTTGATGAAGAAATCATGAGATTTTGAAGGTCAAAATAGGGGAATGATCCTTCCAAAAGATGATTCCGCTAAAGCAAGTGGCTCACACGCTCTTGCACATATCAAATATTTGCTGACCGATACATAAATGGCTGAGCCAATGACTTTTATATATGACAATGTTGCGGCAAACCTGTAAGAGGTCTGGGATTACGGGGTACTAACTGGATGCTTGAAGCCTGTGTATATAGAAGAGACTATGAAATAGAAATTTTTAATTTCAAGTCACCCTTCACTTTATTACATGTACATGTAGTGGCAATAACTTTTTTTCTGATGAAAGTTGAGTTTTTTATAATGCAATAGATTAGATTGTCAATCTGTTGCAGCAGTGGAAAGACCTGTTTGAATAATCTAATAATCTAATAATCTAAGTCTAATCTGTTGCAATAGTGGGAAGACCTGTTTGATAATTTTTATGAATAATCTAATAATCTAAGTCTAATCTATTATAATAGTGCGAAGACCTGTTTGATAATTTCCACAGATGACCTAAATTTTACAACATATGCCTAAATCTTTTTGATATTTTCCAACAGTTACACTTGAGTATCCATGTGCTAGTCGACAACAAACTAGTAGCAAATACATACACCACCATGAAAATTTCAGCAATTAGGCTTCAATATTCATGTGCCCAACAACACCAAACCAGTAGCAATAACAACAATAATGTAGTATCTTCTTGCTCGATTTTGTTTCTCTTCATAAGCCTTGACTTTGTTCAACAAATCCCAGATTACACGATTTGCTTGTGAAGGGTGTCGTTCTTCATACCAATCAAAGTAATCGCATCCACCCAATTTCTATAAAAAGAGAACACAATTACAATATAATTTCAAGTCAATAATTAATCAATTAATTAAACAAAAAAATATTACCTTTGAAATCTTACAAGTAAAAAACCTACGATCCGGATTTTGTTGAGTCCAAGAAGCCTTTAACAGAGCTTCATGACCGCACTTACAATATCAAAAATCTTTATCACAAAAAATAGTAGAAGATGCGCTCGACATTGTCAAGGTCAGTTGGAAAAAATGAAAGTAATAATTTGAAGAATTTGGATAGATAAAAGAAGATGACGATGAAGACGAAGATTTGGGAATTTAGGGTTAAATTTTAGGACGAAGATGAATATATAAGACAATAGGGGAAAAAAATGACCATTGGGTGCCATGTGATGGGAAGTCAGCGAAATATGCCAGGACTGACACTAACACATTTGATGCCTATTTTATTTTACGTGTTTAAAATGAACATGTCTACTTGATGCCTATTTTATTTTAGGTGTTTGAAATGAAAATCGTCGATGGGTTGTGCCTTTTTTAATTCAATTCACTTTAACCTTTTTACACGTAGTGGAAATTTTTTAAGTCCAACGAAAGTTAAATTTTTACAATGCAACAGATTCTCCACCCGTTGTAATAGTTATCCTACGTGTTCTGACATATAGTTTATCTGTTGCAATAGGTTGGTTATCTGTCGCATTATCTTGATGTTTTTATCTAAAGTCCATCTGTTGCAATAGTGGAAAGACCTGTTTGATAAATTCCAACAGATAACCTACCGGTTGCAATATATGTATAAATTTGTTTGATTATTCCAATAGATGTGTCGTCTGTTGCAACAGATAAAGTCCATCTGTTGCAACATATGTCTAAATTTGTTCTTTTTTTCCCAATAGATGTGTCATCTATTGTATTATCTTGATATTTTTATCTAAAGTTCATCTGTTGCAACAGCGGGAAGACCTGTATGATAAATTCCAACAGATCACCTACCTGTTGTAATATATGTCTAAATCTATTTAGATTTTCCAATAGATGTGTCGTCATTGCAACAGATACATTATCTGTTGCAATATTTGAATCTAGTATTCCATTTCAATTAATAGTTCAAATCTAAGGAATAAATAAAATTCATAGACAAAATAAAATAAATCGAAGCCTTCATAAATTAACTGAAATAAGTCAATGAATAAATGAAATATAAAAACTTGTTATGGGTACAAACCTCAACAAATACATCAACACCAATTTAAGTATACTACCAACGATTGCTTTGACAGGCTCAAGTTATAAAGGTCTACTCAGTATGGACAGGTTGTTCTTCATCCGGTGCTATTAAGTATACTACCAAGGATTGCTTTGTCTCTTGCGTACGATTTCTGCACTTTCTGTTCTCTGTATTTACATAAAAAGAGTAGCATATTTTCAATGTTGTTCAGCAGTAGCTTCTTCTACATCCACCTGAAAAGCTAGAATTGGTCAATGCTAATCACGGAGATACAACAAAACGAAAAAGGATAACTCATCTCTTCTAACAAATCAAACAAGTCTTCCTCCCATTTTAAATTGTACCAAACATATTATATTTATGTTGTAATAATGAATCAACTATTGGGATAAATTTCTACATGAGGAAGACCCTGTGTGATAATTTCCAATGGATGAACTATCCGTTGCAACATATGAATCATCTATTGCAGTAGATAGGTCGTCTGTTAGTACAAATAAAAGCTGTACGAAGAGCTATTTGATTTACTAAAATAGATGAGACATATGTTGCACCAGATAAAGTATCTGGTGCAACAGGTTAGTCAACTATTGCAACAGATGTATATATCTGTTTGATAATTTTCAGCAGATGTGTCATCTGTTGAAATAGATATGTGTTTGTTTGTTTTGTCTGTTGGAATACATATAATATATTCACCTTCTTGAACTCGTGCTGGTCTCCTTGGAGCATTGTACGTTGCTCAGTGCAACACGCAGAAAGAGGAGTTGCAATTTCTCTTTTTTGGTGCCTGATAATGCCCTGGAAATCACTCTCCTTCTCCTCTTAGTCCTAATCTCTAATGGAGCGGATGAAAATAAAATCCTCTTTGATGGAATAAGACCCTTCTTAGATGTTAATTCCTTTACAGAAGCAGTTAATGCATTAATAACATTAATCACTACATTATGTTTCACCCTGCAGTCTTGACATTTACATGCAGAACATTCACTGGGAGAGGCAAAATCTGTATAACTAGTATGATCATACTCATAATGGTTTGCTTTAAATACTATAAGAGGAGCATCATTAGCACCAACAGCAGCACCACTACTACCACCAACAGCTCCATCAACAACAATAAGCCCACCCTCCAAAATTATTTTTCTTGTAATGGCTATTGCTCCAAACAATTCCATTTTTATTTTGTCGATGACCTTAGGGTTCGATAAAGTTTACACAGACCATAAAGTAATAAAAAATGGCATCTTCAACTCTCGATTGGTCGGAACTAGCGACGGATGTACATTCTAACATAAACCATTACATATATTAGAGTGATGATTAGATCATTCAAAAAAAACATTAATTAAGAAAAAAAAATTAATTATAATTATACTTACTGCATCCTTCGGGGGGTTGAAGAGATAAAAATTTTTTGTATTTTTATGAGTTTTGGCCGATAACCATCCCAAGATTCTTGGACAGGAAACTCCTTCCTAGTAGTTCACTTGTTTTCTCAAATAAGGAATGGCTTCAAATGCTCAAGCCTATAAAATAACGCTAATAAATCAAAACCATTATTGAGAGAAAAAGTGAATGATATAATAATAGAAGAAAGAAACATTTACCATGAAAGCCCATGGGAAATCATATAAGTTGACTGTCTTTGGTGTTATCCGAGTCAACAAATATTTGACAGTCATTTTGAAGCTTTCATACTCCCATGGATAGCTGTTAAATGCCTCAAGATCGTCAGAGAGCTTCATTAAACTGAGGCTTATGTTGTTAACGTCTCTCGCCTAAAGAATATTATGTACAAACCAAACCAAGCACAATGACTGCTTGTGCTTCTTTGAAAGTCCTTTACCTTTCAACGCTTCTATCAAATTCTTATTTTTGAAGCTTGGACCAACAATGGATACCAAGTCATCATGATCACACGACTTGTCTTTGCCTTTTTTGTGTGTACGGGGTGCTTTTTTGGGTTAGAATAGGTATAACTTGAGAAGAAGGATAATATTTTATTCCAGTAACTATGGCACACTCCTTCCAACCAAAAAAAACAGGCATACCACAGTAATTTATCCATACCTCATCCATCTTATCTTTGTTTTCATACATAAACCTACGCTTGAGAAGTTCATATACCATTTTAATTTGGAAACAAGCATTGTTGTCCTTCGACAAATCAAGATATTTCCTAAAGCAGTTGTCCTTGAAATAAGCATTCAATTTTTGTTCTCGAAGTATTTTTATGAAGGTGTCAAAAGATTTTCCCATGGCTGACTTAACCACGAAATCACCTGTTAAATCTGCGACACCATCACACTGCATTCTCACAGGATAACGATCAATGTTGAAGGCTTTCACTAGCTCTTCGGTGGAAGGTCTATTAGCATCTACATCATCTCTTTTAATAGATTCCTCCTCCTCGTGTTCATCATATTCTACCCCCGATTGAGATAACGCTTGTAAAACAAGCTCATAGAGTGGTGGATGTAGCCTAGCTGCTTCACTTGTTCCTTTACTTGGACTTGATTCTGTTTCTGTTCTTTTGGGAACCATATTATCTAAAATTAATAGGAATATAAAATAATATATTATTTTTGATTAATGCATCATTAAAAAAGGATAACAGTAAATCAAACAAGCAAAATAGTAAAATAACCGTTGCAATAGATCATCGATCTGTTGTATTAGGTAGTATATCTATTACAACACATAACCAAACTGTTGCAGCGAATGAGTAATCTGTTGCAACAATAAAAAACATACCACTTATCTTTTAAGATAGATGAATGGTCTGTTTAATAGATCACACAACTGTTATGACATCATCTGTTGCAATATATGAGTGATCTGTTAGAATAGTTAAATAATCCATAGAAATGGCTGAGTAATCTGTTACGACAATACAAAACATATTACTCATCTGTTGAGAAAGATGAATGGTCTGTGCAATAGGTCACACATCTGTTGTAAAATATGAGTGATTTGTTGGAACAGTTATTAACAGTCAATATTGTTTAGATTTCTTTCTACATAGGGTCTTCTATCTCTCAGATGAATGATCAGTTGAAAAAATCAAGTCTTGGACTTTTCCTGTAGGAAGAGTTGGTAGGATTTTATCCAAAAGGAGGTTCATCTGTTGCATCAGATCATTAATCTGATGGTTCTTCCATTGCACCAGATGGTTAGTTAGTTGCATCAGATTTTTTATTCGAAGTTTAATCTGTTGAAACATATGGTAAAGTTGTTGCATCAGATTATTAATATGTTGTATCAGAATTGTAATATGATGGTTCCTCTGGTGTATCAGATGGTTGATCTGTCGCATCATATGATGAATTTGTTACATCAAATGGTTAATATATTGCACCAGATGGGTAATTTGTCGGAGGAAACAGTAGCACAATTTTGTTAAACAAGAAACAATAGTTTCACCATTTTTACCAAGAACAAGAACAGAACAAATCAAACAAAATTGTCCTTTTATTTTAATAAACACAAACAATAAAAATCAAACTTCAAAAAAATGCAACAAACAACAAAATATCATAATTCACTTTGAAAAGAGAAGAGAAGAGACGAAATACCAGAAATTAGGATTTTATTCAGACCACATTTTAAATTAGTTCAGTAAATATTGAAATTGTTAACCAATACTATAAGAGAAGTTGGCTCAAGTTCCTCGTTTTCTTCAAAACTAAAAAGGCCATAAAATTTTACTTGTGAAAGAAGAAAAGGACTGATGAAGAATTATAAGCTGTTGTGGCCGGAGAGCAAGACTATCACATCGATTAAAGTCGAAAAGGAGCTGGAATCCCAACTATTTATAGTCGGATGTTGAATTCGTCGAGGATTGAAATAAGAAATTTGCAGAACAGTTGATTGGGATAGAGTTGAGAGAAGTTGTCGTGAGAGGGATGAGAGGCAGGTTGATTGAATTGAAGAGGGCAACTCGAAGCCCAACTATTTTTCATCAGGGGTTGAAGGGAGAAATTTTGCAGAACTGTTGGTTGGGAGAGAGTTGAGAGAAGCTGTCGAGAGAGAAGAGAGAGTGGTTGATTTGGATTGAAGAGGCTGTGGGTTGGGTTGATTTGTATTTTTGAAAAGATTAGAAAATTTTGAAAATATTAATCAAGTCCACAATTAACTTGATCAAGTTTCCTAATAATGT
Source organism: Capsicum annuum (assembly GCF_002878395.1). Lineage (NCBI taxonomy): Eukaryota > Viridiplantae > Streptophyta > Magnoliopsida > Solanales > Solanaceae > Capsicum > Capsicum annuum. Next base: position 50,802 of record NW_025892538.1, read on the forward strand.
TTGACCCTATCTGTTGGTCAATGTCACCAATCCTTCATTCAAGACCTAAAAGACACCTATTCTTCAATTTTCGTCTGTTACAAGGCTGCAGATTTTAGGTTTGTCACAATTACTAAAAGTAAAAGGTTTCATTATTCGTTCTTTCTTGTTTTATTTTATCATTTTATAAAAGTATATCCTCATTTATAATGCTAGTAGTAGAGGTTTTTGATCTCCTAAAAATTTGTAAGGAAAAATCTAGCTCCTTTATGTTTATTTATTAATTTTTTAGGATCTTTTATTATTGATAAAAGTACACTAAGACTGCTAAAGAAAACTATTAAATAGAATTACCCACATTTACATTTTAAGTAACCTGCTTGTGTTACGTCAAATATAATTACTCATTACTATAATGTAATTTATTATAACCAATTAATTATTGTATAATATAAATTATAGCAAATAAAATTTCTTGTAGTTACATTAAATAACGTGCTTGTCGTCACACATCAAATCAAGTAGTAGTAGTAGCAATAGGAAAGTGACAAGAAAAATTTAAAATATAACTTGTCACAATTCGGAAATAAGTTAAATTAATTTACAAAAAAAAGAAGTTAAATTAATTTCTAATAATGTTTATTTTGGTTTGAAAATTTTAATTTTAATTATGTAATCTTATACAAAAGCTTTACTAGGAAAAGAGAAAATGGTCAAAAGCCCCCCCAACCTTTACCCCAAATCCCGACAACACACCTATACTTGGGGAGGGGGTGGGGCGTTATGACCCCCCCGAAATATTTTAAAATAAAATTATTACACCCCTAAAGGATGACATGGCGAGAGTGTGTGTTTCACTCTCTTTAAGAGAGTAAGAGCGAAAATTATAAATTAAAAACTTATTTTTAATATTTCTTTACACAAATATATATATATATATATATATATATATATATTCTTCTTCTCCTCCTACTCCTCCTCCTGCTCCTCCTTCTTCTCCTCCTTCTTATTCTTCTCCTCATCCTCCTTTTTCGTTTTCTTTTTCTTCTTCTCCTCCTTCTTCTTCTGCTCCTTCTTCTTTTTCTTCTTCTTCTTCTTCTTCTTCTTCTTCTTCTTCTTCTTCTTCTTCTTCTTCTTCTTCTTCTTCTTCTTCTTCTTCTTCTTCTTCTTCTTCTCACAAACAAAAAACTTAAAGAATTCATCAATGGAATCCAATACTAATTTATCATCTTCCTCTTCTTCTTCCTTCTCTTTTTCTTTCTCCTCTTCTTCTTCCTCTTGTTCCTCTTCTTCCTGTTCTTTCTCTTCTTCTTCTGCTTCTTCCTCTTCTTCTTCCTCTTCTTCTTCTTCCTCCTCTT
>NW_025892538.1:52238-52994 GCF_002878395.1 Capsicum annuum
CTTCTTCTTCTTCTTCTCTTCCTCCTTCTTCTCCTCCTTCTCCTCCTCCTCCTCCTCCTTCTTCTCCTTCTCCTTCTCCTCCTCCTCCTTCTTCTCCTCCTCCCCCTCCTCCTCCTTCTCCTCCTCCTCATTCTTCTTCTTCTTCTTCTTCTTCTTCTTCTTCTTCTTCTTCTTCTTCTTCTTCTTCTTCTTCTTCTTCTTCTTCATCTTCTTTCTCACAAACAAAAAACTTAAAGAATTCATCAATGGAATCCAATACTAATTTATCATCTTCCTCTTCTTCTTCCTTCTCTTTTTCTTTCTCCTCTTCTTCTTCCTTTTCTTCCACTTCTTTCTCTTCTTCTTCTGCTTCTTCCTCTTCTTCTTCCTCTTCTTCTTCTTCCTCCTCTTGTTCTTCCTCCTCTTCTTTTTCCTCCTGTTCTTCTTCCTCTTCTTCTTCCTCCTCGTCTTCTTCCTCCTCCTCTTCTTTTTCCTGCTCTTCTTCTTTCTCCTCTTTCTCTTCCTCTTCTTCTTCTTCTTCTTCTTCTTCTTCTTCTTCTTCTTCTTCTTCTTCTTCTTCTTCTTCTTCTTCTTCTTCATCTTCTTTCTCACAAACAAAAAACTTAAAGAATTCATCAATGGAATCCAATACTAATTTATCATCTTCCTCTTCTTCTTCCTTCTCTTTTTCTTTCTCCTCTTCTTCTTCCTCTTGTTCCTCTTCTTCCTGTTCTTTCTCTTCTTCTTCTGCTTCTTCCTCTTCTTCTTCCTCTTCTT